>NC_061508.1:297409671-297491688 GCF_022539505.1 Lolium rigidum
AAATTAATTAGGGGTTCAAAATAAATCCATCAAAGGAAACTTTTATTGTTCATAGAGGATGACATGTGGGACCGACCTGCCAACAGCCGTCCTCATCGTTTCCGTAGGGGGCAGGAGATCAAAAGAAAAAGGCAAATAGCCGTAAATTAGGGGTAAAAAATAACTCCAAGAAAAGAAACTTTTATTGTTCGTAGACGATGACATGCGGGACCCATGAGCCAACAGCCTTACTCAACGTTTCAAAGGCGGCATGAGATCGAAAGAAAAAGGCAAGTGACAAAATATCGGAGCCAAAGATAATCCAAGAAAAGAAACTTTATTGTACGTAGAGGATGACATGCGGGTCCCATTTAGCAAGAGCGGTCTCAACGTTTCAAATGCGGCTTGAGATCAAAAGAAAAAGAAAGTTGATTGTACATAGAGGATGACATGCGGGTCCCATGAGTCGACAGCCTTACCCAACGTTTCCAAGGCGGTGGGATCAAAAAGAAAAGGAAATAGCCAAAAATCGGAGGGTGAAAAAAATTAAAGAAAATAAACTTTTATAGCACATAGAGGATGACATGCGGGTCCCATGAGCCGACAGAGTGTTCCTCAACGTTTCAAACGTGGCATGAGATCGAAAGAAAAGGCAAGTGAACAAATATGAGGAGCCAAAAATAATTCAAGAAAAGAAAGTTTTATAGTACATAGAGGATGACATGCGGGTCCCTTGAGCCAGCAGCTTACTCGACGTTTCAAAGGGGGCAGGGGATTAAAAGAAAAAGGCAAGCCAAAAATCAGCGGGTGAAAAAAATCCAACAAAGGAAACTTTTATAGCACATAGAGGATGACATGCGGGTCCCATGAGCCAGCAGGTTCCTCAACGTTTCAAACGTGGCATGAGATCGAAAGAAAAAGGCAAGTGACCAAATATGAGGTGTCAAAAAAATCCAAGAAAAGAAAGTTTTATAGTACATAGAGGATGACATGCGGGTCCCATTTAGCAGCAGCGTTATCACCGTTTGAGAGGCGGCAGGGATCGAAAGAAAAAGGCAAGTGACCAAATATGAGGTGCCAAAAAATCCAAGAAAAGAAAGTTTTATAGTACATAGAGGATGACATGCGGGTCCCATTTAGCATCAACGTATCACCGTTTGAGAGGCGGCAGGGGATTGAAAGAAAAAGGCAAGTGACCAAATATGAGGTGCCAAAAAAATCCAAGAAAAGAAAGTTTTATAGTACATAGAGGATGACATGCGGGTCCCATGAGTAAGCAGCTTACTCAACGTTTCCAAGGAGGCAGGGCATCAAAAGAAAAAGGAAATAGACAAAAATCAGAGAGTGAAAAAATCCCTAGAAAATAAACTTTTATAGCACATAGAGGATGACATGCAGGTCCCATGAGCCGACGAGGTTCCTCAACGTTTCAAACGTGGCATGAGATCGAAAGAAAAAACGCAAGTGACCAAATATCAGAGCCAAAAATAATCCAAGAAAAGAAAGTTTTATAGTACATAGAGGATGACATGCGGGTCCCATTTAGCGACAGACGGTATCACCGTTTGAGAGGCGGCAGGGGATCGAAAGAAAAAGGCAAGTGAAAAAATATGAGGAGCCAAAAATAATTCAAGAAAAGAAAGTTTTATAGTACATAGAGGATGACATGCGGGTCCGATTTAGCAGCAGCGGTATCACCGTTTGAGAGGCGGCAGGGGATCGAAAGAAAAAGGTAAGTGACCAAATATGAGGTGCCAAAAATAATTCAAGAAAAGAAAGTTTTATAGTACATAGAGGATGACATGCGGGTCCCGAGCTTAGCAGCAGCGGTATCACCGTTTGAGAGGCGGCAGGGGATCGAAAGAAAAAGGCAAGTGACCAAATATGAGGTGCCAAAAATAATTCAAGAAAAGAAAGTTTTATAGTACATAGAGGATGACATGCGGGTCCCGAGTTAGCAAGAGCGGTATCACCGTTTGAGAGGCGGCAGGGGATCGAAAGAAAAAGGCAAGTGACCAAATTTGAGGTGCCAAAAAAAACTCCAAGATAAGAAAGTTGATTGCACATAGAGGATGACATGCGGGTCCCATTTAGCAGCAGCGGTCTCAACGTTTCCAAGGCGGCAAGGGATCAAATGAAAAAGGAAGTAGCCAGAAATCGGGGGTCAAAAAAATCCAAGAATAGAAAGAATTTTGGTTCATAGAGGATGACATGCGGGACCCATGATCCCGCATCGTAAACGGCTCGATCGGAGAACGTTGGAACGAGATGGCGCGATCGAGAAAAAAATAATGCCGGAGAGGCTGCCATCCGGGCCCTACATCCTCGGCGGTGCGGATTTGCGTTGACTCGGCCGGCGAACCCGAGATTTCGAGATGCACCACGTCACGGGCCACCATACGCGACGTTTTGGCCGCTTTCGTCGGGCTAGGTGGCCTCAAAAACGAGAAAAAAAAGTTTTGACATGCACCACGGAGGGACCAAAAATCGTCGGCCATGGTACACCAGCAACCACGGCGCGACTTCAACTTCGTCGGCCATGGCAACTTTTCTTGTAGTGCTTGTCGATTTCCGGGAGTTAAAGGATAGACCTGCTAACTGGTACCGGAAACGCAAGCGAGAGGATCCGGATGACATCTACGACGAAACAGATCACCCCTGGAATATTGCACAGCTACGTCCTTTCCACACTTAGCACAATTTTACGAGTTACATACTCTGTAATAGTTATACATGATCAACGAAATAAAGCTTTTGGTTCACTCTTTGAGTCTTTTACCTCCTTTAATTGTTCATTTTTAGATCGTGTATGTTTTCCGACTAAAACCGCGGAGCTGGATATTTCCGCCTAGGCGTGTATGAAAGTTGTGATTTTCAAAAATCGTCCATTAGGATGTAAGCTTGTTTCCGCGAATTCGTTGCGAATTCGTGGATTCCTGTTAGCGATTTCCGGCACCTTGGCTGGGGGCTTGTTTCCGCGGTTATTGACGGACTGCCATTGGGCTTCGTCGCCGCTGGCAAGCGTTTCCGGCTAAAGGTCTTCAAGCTCGCGGAAGGTCAAGCGAATAAGCCGGAAAACATCGAAACCAGCACTTGCTTTCCGACAAAATGAAACATGCAAATAATATTAAAGGATTGCAGGATAAGTTGTTTCCGCACATGCATAGCTGTTTCGTCCCTAGCTACTTAAGAATATAAGTTATATTACAAACCCACTCCGGGGCCAAAATGATGCAACATTGTTTCATTGTTTCACAGGATTCCTACTCGGAGGACTGATCTTCATCAGATGCTACATAGGCGGAGCCATCGCCGTCGCCGGAGCCCATGTCGGGGTCTTCGTCAGAGCCTCCCTCGGATAGCTCAACGCTCGACCCGGAGCCCTCCGCATAGTATTCCGCCTCGCCTTCCTCCTCATCTTCCGCGTCAGAGAAACCCTTGGGCAGATCATACTTGTGGTACCAGAACGAGTGGTTAACTCGCCTGACAAACAGCTGGTCATACCCTTTGGTCTCCGCCAGAATAGAGCGCATGTTGACACCCTTGGGAGTGTCGCGCGCAATATCCGCGAAGTTCAGGGAAGGGAAGTGCGCCTTGCAGGTGGCTAGGACAAGGGAGGCGACTCCGCGAGCGGAAGATTCTGGCCAGTCCTTGATGAACTCCGGCACTTGCTTCATCAGTTTTGACATAGTGTCAATCACTGTGGTCTTGGCCCTCTTCAAGGACAGGGTCTTGGCGATTCCGCGACACGCTGCGAACAGCTCGTCGATGGAGCTCCGCGCTTCATCGTATGCCTCCGTCCTCTTCAGGGCTGACTCCTTGGTCCACTCGAAGCCAAGGCTCGCTGGAGAGATTGGGGGTCAATTTCCTCGCGGACAATGCAATACACGATGAAGTCGGAACTACAACATAAAAGGACGCTTACGGAAGATCATCTTGTCGATAGCCTCCGCCTCCGCTTCTTGAACCTTGTTCTTGGCCACTAAGGAAGTTACCCTTTGTTGGCTCTTCTTCAGTTTGTCAGTAAGTTCCGCCACGTCGCGGTCGTGCTTCTCGGAGAGCTCCTTCCTCGCCAAATTCTCCTTGTCGGAGGAATCTTAGATAAAGGCCTTGAGGGATTCGTTCTCCGCCTCGAGCACTTTGACTTTGGCGGACAGGTCATCGAAGGCGGAATGTTTGGCAGTTTCTTCTGCAGGCGGAAAGTCACAACATGTTATGCATCATGAAAAATTATAGCAAGATACAAATCCAACTCGGAATTCGTACCCTGAAGGCGGGTCTCCAAGCGCTTAATAGCCTTCTGGCCATTTTCCGCGTTCTGGCGCAGCCCCTCAATCTCTGTTAGTTGCTCCAGCACGTGAATGCGCAGATCTTCATGCAGCTTCCGCGTGTTCTTAGAAGCAGACAGGAGTTAGTTGGACATTCAAAATTCTGGGGGCTGGCGAGGAGTTCAAAGTCTTGGAGGAATAAAATTTTAAATTTCCGCCTAAGGTACATATTGAAGAAAGCATCGGCTAACACATGTTACACGGAAAAAATGTCTAACCCAATGCTTGGGGGCTAGTGTTACCACGGCGCACGTCCTTGTGCTTAGCAAAGAAGACCTTGAGATCGCTCTCAAGGTCGGCGAGCTCCTGCATCTCCGTGTTCGCAGGCCCCCACACCTTGTCCATCATGGCAGAGACTTCCGCGTGGCGTTTGGCGAGGGGAAGCTTTTGCAGAGACGGAGTAGGTTGAGGGTCAGTTTGGAGCATGCTGGTGGCATGAATAAGTTGCACCTTCTGCTCGTATTGCTCTGGTGTAGGTTCGGCGAAGGTGGCAGCTGGTTGCTCAGGCGGAGGCGCAGACGAGGATGCACCCTTCCCGGAGTCACCATGGCCAATTGGGTCTTCAGGAAGGTCATCAATGTTGATGACGTCCTTGGGATCCGGCTTGGTGGCAGAGGAGGCCTTGGGAGGAACCTCGACCTCCGGCGTAACAGGAATGGAAGCCGGAGATGGCTTGACCTTCTTCTTGAGGGCTCTTGGGGCCTTGGGGGGCTGGCTTCCGGAACTTCTGTAAAGGAAAAAAGCATAATAGCTAAGTCAGTGCTTGCTCGTGATAACAGAAGATTTTGAATTCGGAAATCGAGCATTCACCCGGAAGGCTTGAAGAACTGATGGATGTCGGGTTGGGCTCTATTGCTGGTGTCGATAAGTTTGAGGCGTTTCTTCTCCGCCTCTACCTTCCGAGTAGCCGCAGTGCTAAGCACTTCGCGGGCGCGTTTGGCTGCAGGGCTGGAGGGAGCAGCCCTCTTCCTCTTGGAGGGGCGCGGAACCTCGGGAGCTTCCGTCTCCGACGCGGCTTCCGGATCCGTGTTGCCCGTAGATGGGACCCGGAGAAGAGTTCCGAGTTCACCTTCCTCGAGGGCCTCGAGCTAAGTTATAGAACCAACACTTAGACAAAATTTTGAGTACAAAGGAAACAATGGTCAAGTCAAGATAACATACCGCGGTCCCGGAGCCGTTGGTGTGGATGTCTTTGTTACACACGTAAACATGAAGTTCACGCGGAATCTTGATGAGGAGCCGGATCCTCTTGTCGATGGCGTCGGCAGAGAGGTTGTCCTTCGAGGCGCGCATCGGATCGTCGCGCCCCGTGTAGTGGAACATCAAGCAGTCCCGATGCTGAAGTGGCTGGATCTGCTTGGTGAACCAAGACATGGTAAGGTCTTCCCCCGTCAGGCCCTCCTCCGTGAGCTTGCAGATCCGCCTAACGGCACGGGTCAGCTGAGGCGACTCGGCGAGGTGGGGGCACTGCGTCCATGCCGGAGTTTCGCTGGCGGGGCTGTTCTTGAATGGCGGCAACCTCCTTTCGCCCGCCGGGTCGGAGACGTCCTTCAGATATAAGAAGCCTCCGGACCAGTACCGCGCGGATTCGTGGCGGTCGGTATGGGGGTAGACGCGGCCGGGGCGGAGCATGAAGGTGATGGACCCGCAAGTTGCCAACTCGGAGGTCTGGCGGATCTTCTCCTTCTTGACGGAGAAATAATATTGGAAAAGGGAGAGTTCGGGAGGTACCCGGAGATGGCCCTCGCAGAGAGTGACGTGGTTGCTGATCGCTAGGACGCTGTTTGGCGATATGTTGTGGGGCTGGAGCCCATACTCCTTCATGATTTCCGAGAAGAAATCTGATGGCGGAAAAGAAAAACCTCGCTCCACCAGCGCCTTAGTCACCACCAATTCGCCATCCTGAGGGGCTGGAGCCAGGGAACCCGGAACTGTTCGCCAGCTTCCGGGACGCAGGAAACCTTCCGCCTCCAAGTTCTTCAGTTCCATTTCAGTGGTGGTGCAGGGCCACCATTTCCCTTTAGCTTCGAGTCTCGGCCGACGAGCCTTGGACTTCTTGGCGGCGATTTCTTCCGCCTTCTGCTCTGCTCGTTCCGCCCGGAGGTTTTCTCCGGGTTAGCGGAGTTCCTTCGGCGTCCTTACCGAGTCCTTGGTGGGATCCGGCTTGGACTGGAACGAAGGGAGGAGGGGCGGAGGAGAGGGGGTTGCCATGATTGGCTCGGAGGTTGGAGGCGGAGTCGCAGAAGACATCTGAAGAAGAAGCAGTGGCGGAAAACGTAACTTAGTCGGATCCACATCGTCATCCTAAGGATCATCCCTTCCAACTACGGCGAAAGAGTGAAGCTCGAGAGCTCACCGTGATGGATTCCGCGGTGGTCGGAGTCGCCGGCGATGAGGATTTCGCGCGGTGGCTCGCTGAAGTTAAGAACACGATGAACTGTGCGGTGGCGAAGTAGCTCCGGCGAGACTCCGGCGGGTTTTCCGGCAGACTCCGACACGGCGGAGAAGGAGCTCGAGGGCGGCGCTTCGCAGAGAGGTAGAAAGGGGGGTGAATGAGGGTTTAGGGGTTGACGGTGGATATTTATAGGCCGTGGGAAGGAGATTCGTGCTCCGCATCCTGTGCTCGGAACGCAAGCGTCGCACCGTTGGATGCGTGACACGTGTCAAAACCCTAAACGGTAAAAATGGCTAAGGATAAGTTACCGCTCAAATCGCGCGAAAATGGCGCCAGAATTGGCGGAACCGTTTGAGTCTTTTGAGATTCCGGGTAAAACAGCGCGAAGATAAGCAGTTCTCGTTCGCAAGCAGGGGAGTAACCCGGAGACATGTTTTGAACTGTCGATGGATGAAGTCCCGCAGGATGAGAAGATTTTCCGACTAAAAGTTGGGAAAGAAGAAAATGTGAAGTTGGAGTTCTTCAAGTTTCTCCGCGTTACCAACATTGCCGGAGACCATAAGGTGCTAAGCAAGGCGGAAACAGGAGGTGAAACTCGGAGAACTCTGGGGGCTACTGTTGTGGGTATACTTCATGGGTGTACCATCGATAGTGCCTAGATCCGGCAAGCCCGGGTGGCCTATAGATGGTGATGTGGCATGTGGCCCATCGGGCGGTCCAGTTGCTGTTGATCCTGAAGGATGAAGTCCGGCCCAGGAGAAGGGAGCCGGATCCGACCGACCTTTGGAGGAACCCGGATCCATGAAGGCCCAGTAGGAACTCGGATCCGGGACGACGTATAGAGGGAGGCGGATCCTTGACGTACACGGCAAGACATAGTACCGTAGTTAGGCAAACCTGTAATCCGGCTAGGACTCTCCATGTAAACCCTAGATCCGTGCGCCTTTATAAGACGGATCCCGGAGCCCTAGAGGCGCAACCACAACTCATTGTAACAACGCGAAAGCGCCCAGATAATTCCAGACAAGCAGCAGTAGGCCCTGTCATCGTGCAGGTGTTCCGAAGCTGGGTAAATCGCGTACCACCGTCCCGTGAGCACTCCGCCCTATGGCCCCTACTTCTTCTCCCCCTCGTGAGGATCCCTCCTCCGAGGCACCGTCGATTAGGCAATGACAGTGAGGGAGTGGGAGCTTCGGGGGATGCGACCGGCGACAAGGGATAGGGGCAGCGCACATGCTGGTGAAGGCGGCACATCAAGGAGGTTCACCGGGTAGCCATCCAGGCGACGCACGACCTGGGAGATCTCGAGGCTGCGCCGGCCATGGAGCTCGAGGTCGGCGGTGGAGGAGGTGCTGTAGGGCAGCGACGCCATGGAGATCCTCCGCGAGCAGCACACCCTCGCCGGTCTGCGGTAGTCCGCGCGACGGAGGTCGGCTGTGGTCGGCGGTGCACAAGGCGCCGTAGTGGAGGTCTGCGGCGGCGCATCGGAGGTGGGCGGCGGCGCCCCCGGGGCAGATGTCGGTGCGGTGGAGGACGGCGATAGATCCCACCGGCGGTTGAGGGGCTACCAAGGAACGGAGGTGCACTGTGGTTCTCGATTTCACGGGAGAGACGATGTGGTATGGTTGACTTCAATCAACGAGAACATGGGTGGGCCACATGATAAAACGTGTCACGCGGACGTTCGGAGGATGGATTCCATCCAACGACGCAGCGCCCGGAGGCAGCGATCCCGCCTGCCTCCGAAGGATAGGAAGCATTTTCCTTTGGGGAAATGGGAAGTAGTGCCAGAAACAGGCCTACTATCTTTGTTTTTTTTTTCGCCAGCATCAAATCGTTTCCCCTCTGTTGTTGTCGATCAAGAGAAAAAAGGTAATTTCCCCCTTCCTCCAAAGTTATGAAGCTCGTGTATTCAACACGGACAAAGAGAATTTTGTTTGTTGTGAAATGGAAGTGAGTGCAAATTATAAGCTGCATGTTCAGGTGAGTATGAAATACGTAGCGAAATTGAGTGGAGGAGAGCTCGAACCTTCTTTTCCCACGTACGACCTTATGACGGGCTCCATTGTCACCATGACAACGCGAGAGGCAGAACTTGAACCTAGGATTGGGCATTGTTCAGCTGATCTGTTTAGTGTGAATGTGTGATGTACTACTAGCATTGACATTGGCATGGCATCATAGGATGCTGCTCATTCAGAAATGGTAATTGCTCATGTAAACTGATTCGTGGTGGTGGAAGATTGGTGCCTCGATCGTTGCCATGCGCCGTCATGGTGGAGCAGATGGTAGGATGTGCGAGTATGGCACCATCGTAGAAGCCGACTCCCCAGCAATTAGAACGTGTTTTCCTTGTTTCCTCCTATCGCCCCCACGTGGTGACGGGGGGAAACCCTAGATAGCCGCCGCCGCCAGCCCCCCTCCCCACCCCTCCTTCCTCCTCCCGCCGCCGCCATAGGGCGCGGCCGGGCTCTGCCTGGTCGTTGCTG
The DNA here is from genome assembly GCF_022539505.1 of Lolium rigidum. NCBI lineage: Eukaryota > Viridiplantae > Streptophyta > Magnoliopsida > Poales > Poaceae > Lolium > Lolium rigidum. Next base: position 297,418,863 of record NC_061508.1, read on the forward strand.
GCGGCGGCAGGGTCTGCTCGTCTGCTGGCATGGTGGATCGGCACGGGAAGGATCCTCCCCGGTTGGGTGTGCTGCACTCGCCGGGCACCACGGCGTCCTGGCTGCTCGATGCGCGTCGGCGTGAGCGGAGCGCCCGACCTCATGAGCAGCGGCGCGCCTAGGGCATCAGCGGCGCTGCGGACGGTGACCTGGGCGCCGGTCTGGGCGGCGTCCTGGTGATGGTAGTGGTGGTCGTTGGCGGCGGGCCATGCCGACGGTGGAGGTGCGAGGTGGGACGGACCAGATGGGTGTAAGCCCTAAGTCGGTCTTCTCCTTTTCCTCTCTGTGATCTTGGTTGTCGCCAGTGGAGGGTCGGCCGGTTGCAAGGCATCTCACCGCGTTGCCTTGGCCGGCCTGGGATGGTCGGCGGCGCTGGGCCCGACCTGAATAATGGTGGTGGTCCTCGGGTCTCTCTTATGCGAAGATGAAACCTACGTGAGGCATGTCCGTCTTTATCTAGCTTGAGTGATGAGTTCCGGAAAGCTCCGACGGCGAATGAAACAGTCCATCTTGTACCTAGAGTTTGTTGGCTCGGGTGGTATTTGGTCGTGCGCACCTGTGTTTTTATTCCGGTCGTTTGGTTCTGAAGAGAGCGACGCGAAGCTCTGTTCTATGTTGCCATACATTTTGGTACATGCGAAATCAGAGACGGGGAATATCATGAAGGCCGGATTGCAGAACTAGCAGTGGATGTTCGAGTCTCTGTATTGTTGAGGGGCTTGCTTGGTGTTATGAGTTTCGCAGCAGCAATATGCAAGTGGGGGCGGCATCACATGTGAAATTGAGAGTCTTATCTTTCAGGATGAAAATCCAAGGTCTAACTTTAACTGGTTGTGCCTGCTAATGACCTTGTTGAAAGAATTGTTTTGAGAGCGGAGACTATTTTCAGGGTGAAAACCAAGATCGTTTGATCGGACAACGATGGTGCTTGTGCACTAATTTCTTCTTGGAGGCGTCGCTTTTTGAAGAGTCTGGAGTTCAGGTGTTATGATGATGGTGGATGCATTGTTGCTCCTACGGCTGGAACACCGTAGCGGGACTTTTTTGTTTTCTTAGTTTTATTTTCTATTTTTTGGTTGAGTGCATCCGTAATACCGTTAGGGTATTCCGTAGTTGCAGAGCTAGATATAATTGGTTCTTCTTAATATTAATATATTCTCTTTAAAAAAAATCATAGAAGCCAACGCATTGTTCTTTTTTTTTTTTCCTTCTGAAGGCCAGGCAGCAGTACGTCGACAATTTTCACCATGGGCGAACTGCATGCGAAGTTTCCGAACCCTGACCAACCAAAAACTGGACAAGCTCTCCATCGTTTCCGCTAAAAAAAAGTGAAGCTCTTCATAATTTCCAGCTCTTTATTTGAGCAGAGAAGAAGTATTGCCGGAATTGCCAGTTATATCTGCAGAGTGTGTCCGTCTATAAGTGAAAGCAGAACCGGGGTTTGCGGCATCTCCACTCCGAATTCAGAAGCAAGGCCTGGAAACCACAAGGAACACCATCCAGAGCCCCTCTCCTCACCAAGAGCCATAGAGCGCCATTGATTTGATAAGATCCATCACATACAGAGTTCTGCCAAATACACACAAAAAATTAGCCATCCAGTTTTCGCTCCATGTTGTACCGCCGATCAAGTGGTGACTGCCCAGCCAGTTCATCGTGCGCTCCAGATTGTGAAGAGGGAACCTAGGGCAGGCTCGCATGGGTGCGTTTTTTTGTTTGACCGTATGATATTTTGGGATTCTCCACGTTGTCGTATCGCATGGTTCTTAAAGCAACCACGGATCAGGCCGTGAAGGAACGCTCGAATCGGGCATTTCCACCAAGTCATTCTCGTTTGCGCAAAAAGCCAGAACGCGCGTTCCCGCAGAGCCACCGAGGGGAGATGGTGCGAGCTCGCGCGTAACGGCATAAAATCGGCGGGATGAATTCGGTCACCGCGCTCCAAATTTCGACACCCCCACATTTCCCCATTTTGAGCTCATCCACCCTTACCGATCTACTGACATGGTCGGCTCTTCATCACCCCACGGTCGGCGAGGCTGACGGCGGCGACGTTGGTTGTGGCAGCGGCTACTGGCCACGGCTTGCCTTCTTCTTCCTCTATGTCGATCACCGGTTATTGTTGTAACCTTTTGTAAATCCTAACCTTAGATCTAGATCTTTTGGGTAGACAGGGTGGTCTGATAGAATTAATTGTAGGCCATTCCTTCGTCGCCGGTTGTGGTTGGATCTGACTCTACCACGAGGGCGGTTGTCGAGGTTGCATCTGACTCTACCAAGGGAACGGTTGTCGATGTTGCATCTCTTCCACGAAGACGGTTGTGTTGCATGCTTATTCACCAGGGTCTCCTGCTTCCCCGACCTCGGTGCTGCGTGTGGCTCCTCTCGCTGTAAGACCTTCTTTATTTTCTGGTTGTTCATTGATGTGCTAATGCTTTAGGATGTGGTAGTGGTAGTTTATTGATCTGCTAAAGCTTAAGGATGTGGTAGTGGTACTACTACATTGATGTGCTAATGCTTAAGGATGTGGATGTGGTAGTTGTAGTTCATTGATGTGCTAACGCTTAGCTACGTTCTTCTGGTATTTGTCATGTAGGCGATCATACCATTGAGCTCCCTGATCTTTCTGCTACAACTTTAAATACTCATCGTTGTATGTTTGCCAACAAAACTACCATGGTTTGGCAACCTAAGATCTTAGAGTTTGTGCTGAACCGCTTGGTTGAGCTCGTCCAAAGCGGCGTCTATTTTAACCTGGGATTCAAAGAGGACCTAGATGAATAAGGTAGTTGTTGATGTTCTTGCATTCGCTAGCATACATGTGAGCACTCTTCAGATCTAACTACATCAGAAAGTGGAGGACCAAATGGAGCATCATAAGCAAGATCAAATCCGATCGCACTCTGGAGTGGAGCGAGGATGGTTGATGCTTCTATCTTGCTGATGAAGAGAGGATGCATGAGTACATGATGGTAAGTTTCATTGATTTTCTTCATAGATCTGAAAGTACGGCATTGTCATCCGCACTAACACTTATTTCTTTTGGATTGAAGTGGTACCCGAGGCATCGTGAGTACGTCAAAACCCCGATCACAAACCATTCTCAGATGAAGATGAGCTTCACGCCCCGGTTTGTCTACAATGTGTCGTTATTCCAACCTAACTTGCTGGCCAGGTCAATCAACTCCATTGCAGACAACGAAGAAGAGTTTGCCGAGTACCGTCAGTTGCAACAAGTTTCCGGCGTAGTGATTCCGCTTCATTCTTCACGATCTGCTGATTTTGGGAGGTGCTCTCATATCCCTCCATTAGTTAGGATTTGCTTGAACCTGATCCCAGGTCTAATGATGAATTTGTTTGAGGTGGTATATAACAAACCCTCGTGTGATGAACCTGTGATGCATCACCAAGTATAGTTGCTTTACTCGTGATGCATCACCAGTAGGGTAACTACTTGTTGTGTGTTACCAACAACTTTTGATGAACCGAATTTAGTTGAATATGTTGTTATTCAGTAGCACTACTAGGTAATGTCACCACGCAAAGGGAAGAGGTTACCACAACACGCTCATGTATGCAACCAAACAAGGTGTGCGATGTACGACCAGGGCAGAAAGGCGTCTATTTAGGCACCCAAACAATGGGGGCTGGCTTCCCTCTCTAGAAAATGCCTTCATAGGCGACCAAACAACACGTCTTTTATGGCCCGTGACCCGTTTGCAACGAGCGTGTGCTCCCATCTTCCTGCGCTAGGCATACCCAAATCGAGCCCATGCTACCAAACAGGCCCCTATAATGGGGCAGGTACATGTGCACCTACGCGGTTAAGTGCATGCAGATATGTACTCTGCAGTACCACTACATAGAACTTATGTTTTGTGAGATGGTTCTAAATAGCGTGCTATAGCGGGACTCGAATTTTTGGCACATGGGTGCTATGCACCTCATGAATCTCAAAATTCCTGTTATTTGAAATATTGAAAAAGAATTTGGATCCTCCTAGAAACAAAATATGATCAAGTATTGTAATCGTATAAAATTATTTGGGCTCGAAACAATTCTCATGGTATCATGCGCAAAAAAAGACATGTTTATGACGAATATGGGCTTTGATTGATTTTATCTTTTTTACCATGTTTACAATGATAGTAATTTCATCGCAAAATATTTTATACAAGTACAATACTTGATCATCTTTGGTTTCCAAAAAAACGGATTTTTAAACCTTAATTTAAATTATCACGAAGTTTTTTGGATGTACAGAGTGATTGGCACCCATGAGCATTGATGTATATATTTTCCGCTATAGCCGCTCTATAGCATTTTGAATAAGGGGCCGCTAAATGAATCCTTGTATATTTGCTCGCTATTAGCAAGCATGCTATAGCTTGTGACACTCTTAAGTTCTAAAAATATGTAAAATAAAATTTTGTATCTACATTGTATTGTATCTTGTACATATGTAAAATTTCATTAAAAAGTATGATAATATGTGATCTACACAAAAATAATGGTGTGTATTCCTGGCAAATGGAGGCCTCGGGCAAATTCACTGTAAAATATACGTATGCCAAGCTCTCCTAAGGCACAACTGTTACACACTTCAAGGACATGTGGGAGGCAAAAGTTTCCCTCAAGATTAAAATTTTATCTGCTCCATCTGCGGTTTGGCAAAGGACGCTAGGCACATCTTCTTCTCGTGCTCTCGTGCGAGTTTCACTTGGTTGGTGCTATGCCAATTACTAGGGTGTAACTAGCGTCCAGCTAATTTTGCTCAGTTTCATGCCATTCTCTCAAGTTTTACGGACTATACGTGTCGTATCTTATGGGTCCTTTTCTTAGCGAAATATTGGACGCTTTGAATACCCGTAACAAGTTAACCATCGAGAAGAAGGTTGTTAACCACCCTGCTGACATTATCTATAAAATTATTATTTTCTTGCAGCTATGAAGTATTAAGTTCAAGGACATGAAAAGGGAAGGCCTATGCTAGATGGAGCTCGAGCTAAGGGCGTTTTACGCGTGCATGAAGCCAAGAGCTTGAAGTCCTAGTGGCCTCCTGTTTTGGTCCCTAGTGTGTTAGTTTTCTTTTCGGTCTTGGCTAAGCTTTAAGCCGCAACATTCGTGTGAGTTGTAAACCTAAATTTATCTAGCTTTATTAATTTAAAGTTTGGCATGTGGTTGCCTTTTATCAAAAAAAAAAATCACTTATGTCTTCTCTTTTCTGCACATGTCATATATGGTCATATTTGGACACAAAATTTAGCAGGTTCGCAATATATAGCATAACCAATATCGCTAATTGAAAGTGTCCTAACAAAAATGGGTTTACCTTCAAGTAGTTGCAGGATGTTCCCTCTCCTTATGAAGTCACTCTTTATCTTTTCGTTTAAGAATAACCCTACGGCTAAGAAAAGATGACCATAAACAATCTGCTGGCGTTGTAGGAACTAGGAAGAGGGTTTACCCAAGAACGTACGATTTAAGCTGTTAATTTCAATGGCGGTTCGTAACATCACAAAAGGGAGCAGATCGCCCACAGTAGGTTGGTTTGGCGTGTTGATCGTGCAAGTAGCCTTAGGAGAGGTGAGCAGCTAGCGAGTTGAAGTGGCTTTGATGAACAGCTAGCCTGTTTCGTGCAGCGTGCTCTAGCTCCTGTTCGGCGCCTCGACTGTGATCAGCTCCTCATCAGCTTGTACTGATCTTGTTCCTCGTAGACTATTGAAAGATTGTTCGTGTGAACGACCGGAAATGTCGTAAGAGTTGGAACTAAAAATTAGATTGCAACCTATTTCCTCTGTTTTCAATTGTAAGACGCTCTCACAGTTTAAACTGAACAACTACTACATGTCTTGTATTCAGAGACATGGGAAGTGTACTTTACTGCTTAGTGATGAGCTTAGCACCGGAGAAAATCGGGTTTTAGACCCGACGTGTACATGGATAGCAGCAGATTCAAAGACTTTTGCACTGCTGCTGCGCTTGGCGCATCATATCGTTAACTGAAGACGAACGTCTGAATCGCGACACAGGCGCGGGGCAATCACGCGTCTAGATCGTCGTACCCTCTCCTGCGATAGGCTCCCGTCGTTTCCATGAGAATCGATCTGCTTCGCCGTTAACGGCATCTCCAGCGGCGCGACACATTTTAGCGTCCGGAAATGTCAGCGTGCGTCTGTTTACGTCGGCTGAAATGGTCGAGATCGACCGCGCGTCCGTTTGCATCGGGGGTGGCTCCAGCGGCACGACGCATTTTTTGGCCGAAACATTTTTTTAACATGAAAACATAATTTACATAGTTTAACACATTAAAAAAAACCCTAAACGCGTGCGCCAACTGCTGCTCGTCGTCGTTGTCGAGCACGATGAGCTCCGGTATCGCCCACTGCCAGTTGCCATCCCGGGGAGCGTACGCCGGGCGCGCCGGCGATGCTGGAGGTGGAGGCGCCCAGGGTTGTGGCTGTGGCGGCGGTGGAGGAGCCCAGGGATGCGGCTCTGGCAACGGTGGAGGCGCCCAGGGATGCGGCTGTGGCGGCGGTGGAGGCGCCCAGGGATGCGGCTGTGGAGGAGGAGCCCAGGGGTTGTACGGCGGCGGTTGTGGCGCGGCCGAGTCCTGTAGCGTCAGTCGAAGCGTTTCATCCTCCGACAGGCCCGGCGGCATGACGCCGGTGGCGTAGCGGGGCGGCGGCGGCTGCACTGGTGCGTCGTTCTCGGAGACGAGGACGCCGAGCTTCGCCATCTCGTCGTCCGTCATGTTCTCGGGGAAGTCAAATTTGCGGCCCTCCGCCATGGCCTGCTGCCATTCGTGGAAGATGGCCGCGACGTAGTCATCGTTGTCGTCCTTGACCTCCTCGTTATGGTACGCGAGCGCCTCCTTCGTTGGATCTCTACGGCCGATCAGACTCGCGCGTAGGGAAGGAAGGGATGGGCACCCGGCGGCAGCTGAGCCGCCAGCCGCCAGGCAGTTGCACGCCCGACTAGCGCTCGCACGGCATCCATTTCCCGTGCATTAGCCTCCCCAGCGTGACGAGCAGCGGCACCCTCTGCTGCCGGAGGTCTCGAAGTCGTTCTTCTTCCCCATGGCGCTGCGGCGGTGGTGCTGTGAGTGGAGGTGTGGGCGAAGGAGGAACGCGGCCGCTGGACTTTTAAGGACGGCCGCGCGCGGGATGCGATGTCATTGAAAGCGGCGCAGAAGCCCAGCCGCCGCCCGCCGGTGCGCGCGCAGAACAGGCAGCCGCGCCATTGATGGCGAAGGCTGCGGCGCAGACGCGGAAGCGCTGAACGCCGAAGTGATGCCCTCGATGCAGACTCGCTGCCAAGCGGGCCCGGTGAAGACGCGAGCGGACAGTTTGCGCGTCCGCACAGCGTCCGCAGAGACGCAAACCTGTCGCAAATATGCGCCAGGTTTGCGTCTCTGCGGACGGTCCGGTCACTTTGTGTCGCGCCGCTGGAGGTGGTGCCAGACGCATTTCGGTCAGGGGAGCGTCCGTTTATATCGCACCCTAGAGATGCCCTAACAAGAAACGTTCCTGTTCGTTTAACTGATACAGCGAGAGCGACTAGAGCAAGCAAGCAAGTCCGCGGACGCAAACCCAAAGCGTGGAAGAGGGGCCATTCCATATCGAGCTATCTGGTCGATTAGATGCCTTTTGTTTTGGCAATCATGGCATGTGATCGACGAGGCGATAGAAACGAAAAGCTCAAACAAAGGCCATGCCGTTGGTTTGGCCCATGGCCACGCGCCGGCCAGTCGACTCGATTGATTCCGCCTCTTGAGTCCGCCATGAAGCTTCGCTCGCGCCTTCGATTCATTGCGAAACTGCTCGCTCATCATCATCGGCCGCTCGATCGGTGACGTGACATGAGCGTGCGCGCGTGGCGTGGATCTGAGAGGCGGTGACCACCGCCTGACCGGCACCGTTCGGGGGTTTGGTACGCCTATCGGAAGAGCCCATCCCATCCCGTCCACGTCCGTCCATGAACCTCGGTGCGTCAGCAGCACGCGTGGCCCGTTCCGGTCCGTGCTAGTGACACCTGTACTGTGCCTGCCCGTGCGTGGCAGCGAGCATCGGCATCGGCCCCAGTCCCAGCAGAGGGGAGATGACCGTTGGACGGATGGGATATGGGGCCGTGGGGAGCAGTGATTCTTCCTTTCTAGTACTATCTTGTCGCCGCTAATTTGGGCTTTGCGCCGCCGAAAAGGTGGCGGGTTCGCCGAGTACAAGAACGTGTTACCCAAAGCATTAATTTGTTCGGATGTTAAGATGTTTGAAGCGCTATACGTGAAAAGCATAGCTCGAAAAGTAGAATTAGGGCACGTACAATATACAACGGAAGGAAACACGTCAGTCCTTAGATCATCTTCAGTCGTATCCTCAAAGGGATTTGAGACGCATCAAAAAAAGTTCCTAGACGCGTTCCCAAACCCGTATTTTGTCCAACGCAGCCTGATACGGTGTCCGACGTCCGAGCCCGTCCCCGCCTCACGAGGGACGCTCCAGGCACGCCGAACACAACGAAAAGCGAGACGAGGCATGGCGGGACCGATGCGTCAGCGGCTTGGAAGCCTAAAACCCCGTCGCCTACCTTTGGTCAAACGATCTTAATGGCGTCCCAGTTTTCCAGGCGAGCAGAGACGCATCTCTTCGTGCATGGCCGCGTGGTCGTCCGCGCCTGCGTTATTGCGTGCAACCACCCACTGCCGCTTCGCCTGCCGCCGATGTACATTAAGAGGCCCTGCGGTTCATTCCAATCTCTCGCCGCTCCCAAATCTTCTCCTAGCCGCCAACAGATGTTCTCCTCGCCGTTCCAAGCAATATCGTCGTCCTCCCGCAAGATCGTCACGGCGAACGGCTTCGGCCGCGGCAGCCTCACCGTGAAGGAGGCGTGGGCGCTGTACAACGCGTGATATCCCGTCCCGCCATACATGCGCCTGCCAAGAAGTGGCAGCTGGAAGATGGCCGTGAACGGCATAGGCGTCCCGCCGCTGCCGACGCCGGGAGAGCGCTGGAAGGACGCCATCAGGGCCCGGCGGCCTGAACTCGACGCCGAGGAGCGGGTCGATCCGACTTGGGCGGCCAAAAACAACGACGCCTGGTGGGGTACCTACTTCCAGGCGAAGTATGACATGGAGATGCGCAGCACCACCGGCCTCGTCGGCGGGCCGAACAGCTGGAACAGGGACGGGCGCGCCCTGTTCTGGGGTGTTCCGGGGCACACCCTGCAGAACGTCATCCACGGCATCCACAACGGCGCTCCAAGGTTAGAGGCGTCGTCCTCACCGCCACCGTCTCCCGCGCAATGGCAGACGAGGAGGACATACTCGTCCTCCTCCAACTCTTCCTCCTCAGGACCGGCCCGATCGACGCCGTCCTCGTCGTACTGCTCCGTGCCCTACACCGTCCCCAATCGCGTGGTGAAGGAGGAGCCGGTGACGCCCGTCAATCCAAGGTGAAGCGGCAGCCGGTGTCAGCAAGAGAGGCGCGGCGACGCCCTCCTCATCACGAAGCCGGAGGTGAAGGAGGAGCAGGACGACGAGGAAGCGGCGAAGGCGGCGCGGATGGCGGAGTACGAGCGGCAGCAGCGGCTCATCGCCAGCAGCGATGACCCCGAGGACTGCCCAGGGCTGCAAGCGCGGGTACTTGATGTCTCTGGACGACAAGGACGCATGGAGGGATGACCTTGACACGGCGATCGCCATGTCCATCCGCGACACCGGCAAGCCGCTCGTGGACCTCACCGACGACGGCGAGGCAGGACCAAGCGGCCTGGTGAAGGACGAGCCCGTCGGCGAGCCCGACGAGCGCGTCAAGCAGGAGGTCTTCACCGATGACATGTACAACTTCCACCAGTACTACGACGCCTCCGGCCGCCGCAAGTACTTCTAGATTAGGGTTTAGTTTAAATTTAGTCGAATCTCGTTCGAATCGATGTAATATATGTCAAGTTTTGGATGAATTTAATCGAATCTCCCTCAAGTTTAAAAATTTCCGAAATTTTGTTTGGGGGACGCGACTGGGGAGCGACGTCCTCCAAACGCGGCACGAACAAAACACGTCCCCCAAATGCTCAATCCGGCACATTTAGGGGATGGTTTGGGGGGACGCAACTGGAGATGCTCTTACTGAGTTGCGGCCTCTCTCTCCCTCTCGCCCCCGTGTGGCGCTCGGAGTGTAATATGCCCGGAATTCTAAAGGTTAATTTTGACATATGTAAGTATAGTTGACCAAAATTTGACTTTTTGACCAACATGCCTGTGGAAAATCCAGGACCATGCTTGGATTTGTGTCCCGAGTCCATCGAAAATGAGTATAAGTTTATACAAATCGGAGTTCAAATGAATATTTGGAGATTCATCGTATTTTGGCCACGAGCTTCGGCAGCGGGGCGCAGCAGGGTCTCGACAGCAGACATGTGTATTTGGATATGCGCACGGCGGTGGCTCTTTCTGGCATCGTGGTGGTGTCGATAGAGGGAGTGATAAGGTCAGTGCAGAGATCCTGATCCTGGAGATGGTTTTGCGGAAGATGGTGGCAACAACTTCTATAGTGTGCGCATGAGGTGCATACTAAGAATACTAGTTGAATGTCCGTGCTTCGCCACGACTCTTTATCTTGGGTTTAGTGTCACACATGTGAATAATACATGTAAAAATTAAGTACAAAGAAAAAGAAATTCACATGAATACTATCTTCACTTTATAAGCATGTTAGCGTCAAACATGTTGTGTACACAATAAAATAAAAATTAAGGCAGAGACCGGAGAAGAGATATGGACTGCAACTGCAGTCTATACACGTGTGCTGGCTTGGACCTTCCTGAGTACCTCCATGATCGCTTATGCTGATTCTTGGAAGAGTCTTCATGGGTGATGAAGAAGAGCATGGGAGAAAGACAGGCTCTGTTTAATAGATCAGATTGAGTTTGTACATCTGATGTTGTAAGGGAAGCGCCACCACGTGAATGCGTGATGGCACCCGGCAAAGGGCCATCGCGATGGCAAGGTGGTCGCGTGCATCGCGAGAAACTCACTCTAGTGCCACTGCTACCCTCCTTGTATTGGTGCGCTAGCCATGCCGTGCCTCTGCTGCTTCTCGTGGGCAGCAACTGACTTGATTTCCCGAGTCCGGTTCAGGCGCGCGCAACAACTAATCCAAAGTGAAGCAGTTATTTGAGAGAAATACACGAGAAGAGAGTCGTCAAATTATGTTATTGTCTTAGATATAAAAAAGAGCCACGTAATATTCCAAAATAGTAACATTTTATTTCACTTAAAATTAAAGTGCAATTCAACTAAAATCTAAAATTCGAGATCATTTGCATAGAGAGTAATATCCAAAATTATCTCATCTTTACTGTTCACTAAGGTTCCACTTTTCTCATATCAAGCACATGTAATGCACCTCGTTATCAAACTGAGCATATTAACCCCATTTGACCTTCTAGAGGAACATATCTCACAATAAAACTGTATGTATATATTTATTCAACATCATGCAAAAGTGGTAACCTTTCAATAGCAGATTAATTCCACCAAAGTCGCTCCATTCTTTCAATATACATTTAAAATTCATAGCCAAACATAATAGTTCGTGTTGTAGCTTCCACATATATGTAGCAAACAGAAAAATGGTAAACTTTCACTTAATATCGCATGTAATCTACTAAAAAAGTTCAATAGTAAGAACTCTCATTGTACACTATAATCGTAGAGTGAAACAATTCTATAGACAAAAATAACTTCTCCACAAACAAAGTGATAATCGTCGAAGTACGGCAATCAAATATCTCTTGGTTTCACCAAAATTACTCGAAAATATCAAGCCTCTTAGGGAAAAATAGCAAGCGTATCTCCTCAAGGAATGAACATATAAATTCTGCACCTTCACGAATTATGATCGGGACAAGAAAAACAAAGTAAATCCGCATTTTGCTACATTTTCCATACGTGAAACTACGCTCATATATCTTATAGCATGCTGATAGGAATACAACACTAAAGAACTTAAAATTGCATGGAATAGTCTAATACAGAAAATTAAAGAGCATTTACCTTGCCAATGAGACAGTTGTTTAGCATCGAGTCATGAGGAATGTGGAACTCATTATGCAAATGTGATCTCTTGCAAATGTTCCACTGACTAAGATAAGTCAGAAAATAATTGCATGGATATAGAAAATGAAGTAATTTGCCTACAACAGAGCATTAATTCAAATAGAAAATAATGCTACAATGGTCTGACAATTCTATGTTGCTGAAGTGTGAAGGATACAAAAAGATTATTTAAGTTTGTTACGTTTAGATCAAAAGCATAAACGAACCAAAAGGACAATGTACAATTTACTTACATTTGGATTGTCCTCCGATATTGTAGACATCATGTACTGCAACACCAGAAAAAATCGATTTGGTTTATCTTAACAAAGCAAAATGTGTGACAAAATGTCATCTACTACCTATTGTCTTTGTTGAGTTATCACAAAATCCCAGCTTCTATGGTCATGTCAACACACCGTGTTCACTGCATTTCCCTACAAATTGAGCGCATATGGATGCATACATGAAAGATAAAATGGTATGCTTGAAATATTCATTTCTTTGCCATTTCTAATTGATGGGGATATCGGAAGTAGACATCGTACAGCTTTTCTGCAGTTGCAAATAAACAAATACGTGCTGCCAGAGGCATTCCGTCGGCCATGCATCACCCAGACAACCAGACAAGCTCTTTCTCGTTCCTATATTTATTACTTACCAATATGAAGGACTAAAAACCAGATAAAACCCAGTCGGTTGGCCTGGCTTTAAATCCATGCAGTAAACCAAACAACCAAACTTTTGGTTCCTTATTTAAGCGAGAGGAATCATAGAGCTTCCACGTAGTTCATTTCCTTGGTATATGGTTTTTCTTCGGTATACGACTGCTACTAAAAAACGTACTAAGAGCATCTTCAACAGATGCACCCTAGTTCGGCGCGCTAATTTTTTTATACAGCGCTCCGCCTTTGTGGGCGTGGGCGTGTCTTCAGGCTATCCAGACGCGTGAAAAAATACAGCGCGAAAACAACACTTTACCAAACACGCTGAAATACAGCACGCAAAACAAGTTGTGCATACATATTATTGAAAATAAGATCAAACATACTACTAAAATAGGTTTTAAAACGAAGACAAGAACGATAATACAATAAAAAAAATTTAAAATCGGAGAAATCGAAGTCCGATCCCGACGACTCCGACGGCTCGGTCAAGACCAAATCCGCTAACGTTCGTTGTTGTCGTCGATGGTCGACGGGTCGGCTTCCTGCGTCTAGATGAAGCGCTTACGCGTGTGAATGTCCTCCTTCTCCACCCTGCGCTCCGCCTTCTTCTGGGCGTAGAAGGCGCGCTCGTCAATGACGTCCTGCGGGAAGGCAGCAACCCACGCCTCCATGGCGCGTTCATCCGCCTGCGCAATGGCGAGGCGGCGCTGAAGCTGCAAGCAGCTTCAGCGCCGCTCAGCGATGACGAGGATGTCGTAGCCGGCCAAGAACTCTGCCTCCACGAGCGACTCGCAGTCCTTGAGGTTGAGTTGCTAGCGGAGGCGCCCGAGGCGTCATGCCGCCGCATCGTAGGTGTGCGTCGCCTGCTCGACAGTGTCGAAGGTGCCGAGGGTGAGGCGAGCACCGCCAGCACAGATCTCCGCATAGAAGGTGTCGCTCGAGCGGGCGTGCACGCCGATGAAACCGGAGGAGTTGCCGGGGGGCATGGCGGCGTAGCGGTGTCGGCGGCGGTGGTGCGGGTGGCAGGCGAGAGGGCGTGTGGAGGGAGGGAGGTTTCAGCGGTGGTTGACGACGCATCGCGCGCGCTTTTTATACCACGCACGGAAGAGCGCGCCCATTCTCCATGCGCGCGGCTTCTTTATCACGCGCGGGGCAAAAAAAAATTAGCGCGCGCGGTATTTTCGTCTATGAAAGGAAGGTGAAATTGTCAAGAAAATGCGTCAAAATTTTCAGGAAGCGAAACTAAAAATAAACTTTCATGAAACCGCATTGACAGCCACTACCATATACAAATTAAAACAATCATCCTGATTCGTTTTGCTGCAAGGGATGTCGTTTGGAGCACTCTAGGCTGCAGACTGACCATGGACTAACAAAAATCTCAGATTAATCAAAGAGAACAACATGCAATGTGTCCTCACCTTGGTCATTGGAGCAGCGATAGATAGAACGTGTAGACTTGGAGGAGCTGGCTCGTGGAAGAGTCTGGCGGCTGAGTCCTCCTAATGATTGCTGGTTCTGAGCGGGGTCCATCCACGTCTCCTACTCCATGCTAATCCACCCACACTTAATCTGTTGTAACACCAAGAAGTCAGATAGAGAGATAGATATGAGTGTAAATAGTAGAGAGCAGATGGAAGAAGGATCGGGGGCATGTGAGAAGCGCCGCGGCTCAGCCACCGACCTCAGGCAGTGGCCGCCCGCTATGGTGACATTGCCCCACCTACGGCCATCGTGTGCTCCCCCGCAGAGGAGCGGGAGCACTCGTGGAGGTAGGAAAGTGTGCGGGGATCAAACAGTGGTCATGGCAGATAAGTATTAGCTCGTGGAGCTTCCGTTTCTCTCCTAATCCCCCCGATCTAGTAGGAGCCATCAATTCACGCATAGAACTTAGGAGCAGGAAAAAGGGACGATCAATTTTCTATTATTGTTATTTTAGGAGAAAAGGAGGGGAAAGGATGTTGGCGCAGATCCTTCGGATCGATCTCCACATTTTAGGAGGGATGAGGATTACTGAGTGCGGTATCGGTATCGGTATCAGGACGCGGGGTATTATTGTTGCGTTTTCTTTGTTCCGCATGCAGGTATTTTTTTCAAGATTGCGTTGAGATAAATCATCTTGGTAGGATAAAGACATGGGGGGTATGCCTGGTGTCACATCTATCTTTTTACGAACAATATGCCACCGCTAAGTGTACTCCGTTAAAAATGTTTTCTCATTTATCCATCGTGCACAATAATCGGATCTATTCCACTAAACCGATCACGCGGATTGTGGAAAGCAGTTCCCGGTTATTAGGGATAGACACATACCGTCATCATCCAAACGCATGCATGACTGCCTGCTCGTCCACGATGCATAGGCAAGCAGGACGCATGACTCCATGCCTTGTTCGAAGAATTTCAGGCGTACGGTATCTCACGGTATGATTGCTGCACCCCCATGGAGCTCTCACAGCGTTTTGGATTTTTAGCCGTCCGATCGAGCTGACGTGGCGCGATCTCGGCCGGCCGTTCGTCCAGGGCGCTGAGGCCCTCCCGCAGACCCGTTTTTTATCCATGGGTCGTGTAAAGCCCGCCTGGCCCGGTCGTGCGAGGAGAAACGAGCGCCCCAGCCACACCCACGCCCGCGCCGCTTCGTTCTCCCTCTTCCTCGTGAGAGGCGGCGGCTGCTGCGCCTCCTCCCCCAATCCCTCGCCCGCGGCGCCGCTCCGCCTCCCTTGCCGCCCGCCGCTCCGCGCCCCCACTCCGCGCCCGTCCTCCGCGCCCGCCCTCGTCGCCCGCCGCCGCCTCCAGCCGCCGCCTCGCCATCCTCCCCTTCCTCTCCCCTCGCGCCCGCATCCCCGCCGCCGCACGCCTCCGTGGTTCCCCGCTGCCCCCTCGTCCTCTCCCCAATTTCTTCCTCCTCCTCCCTGCTTGCCCTGCCCCACTCTTGCACCGGAGGAGGAGAGGGTCGAGAGGAAGAGGAGGAGCAGAGAGGGCGAATTAGCAGAGAGGAAGAGGAGGCCCCATCCTAACCGCTGGTGCTCGCATACGCGCCCCGAGCTCCACCTCAAGATTGCTTCATCGTCCTCACCGGGTGCAGCACCATCTCCGCCTCGCGTGGCGTTGTCGTGAAGTGCCTGTAGCGAGCGCGGACGTCACCATGCGTTTTCTGTGGAGGACGCCATAGACGGACCGTGGCTTGACTGCTCGAGATCTCGATCTGGATCCGTTTGCTCTTTTTCTGGCTTTTTCGAATTGATTTTTGCAGTGATATAGATCCACACGTTTTCTTTTGTCCGGTTCTCTCCAATGTTCTTGTGTTTCTTCTCTCGTAGCGCATAAATATCGTAGTGCTGGATCCAGAATTTTTGCATGATTATTCATGCGATTTGTGCTGATTCTGAACCAGATCCGTATTCAGCTTGCTGATATTTTTGTACATGATGTCTGGCCGATCCATATCCCATGTTCATTCAATTACAGGGTATAAAATATGAAGAAAAAGTTCTGTTAATTATAGTGGAACTTCCAGAACATTTGTATGTGGAGAAGCGGATAAATCTATCAAACATTTCCTGAAGGTAAGTTGATGTTAATGTGTGAGATAGTTCATCCATTGTACATACCTTCTTAGTAATGATTTGTACTTAATAATCTCAGTGTTGCAATACATATGTGTCGTGGTGTGTTTGAGCTTAGCGTAATATTTTGTCTACTCCGGAAATCTCTTAAATTTGAAGCCACCTCCTTGTCGATATAGTTTATAGTACTAATTTTGTCGATGGTTAAAGTTTGCATAATTGTTTATAGAATAAAATAGCCACATATGTAATATTTAATCAATTTAATTTTTATATATTTGATCAAATTTTATGAAGTTATATTGCTTAAGAGACTTGCATGAGTAGGGAAAAAGTTATGGTGAGATCTAAAATATGTTAATATTGAAACAACTCTTCCGCCCTGGTTGGTGTGTGAGCTATTTTTTTAGATCATGTCAGCATTCCTGTAACTCTTATCGTGTGCTAAGCAAACAGTTTGTCCCTACACGAGAAAACAAACACCTTGATCTTTCTTTGATTCAGGCAGCTGAAGAATGCTTGGAGAAGGGTATCTCTGTCTGCAGGGATGGTGTAAATTACAGAAAAATTGTCAAGAAAATAAGGTGCCTTTTCTCCATCCTGATACCATGGTCTTTACCTGTTAGTTGATTCTTTCTAAAAACTAAGAAAACTGAATTATACGGCTACGTTTCCTGGTTGAAATATGATGAGGAGAATGACGATCATCGGATCTTTGTTCTCGCCTCTGCGTGTTGGAAGTCCTTAACGAGTCTTAAATTTTCTTCTAGAAAATAAAGCTACAGTTTCAGAACAAGAGCATTTTTTGATTCTCGCAAATATATCATCTGGACAGTCAAGATAAACAATATTTCAGAATTCTAAAGTTGGTTACATTTCAGTGAAAACATATTTGAGTTAAGATGACCACTATAACAAAGGCCCCTTTACAGTCAAAAGGGAAAAACGCTCCAGCACAACTCCTAGAGCAGTCTTACCCTTGTGCTTCAGTTCTTGCGAAGAACATTTGTGTTGCCACATACCTTAAATTTTTCTCCGCATTATTTCAGTAATCTTGCTTATTTCTACGTTGATCATGTGGTGGACCGCTTTGTTGGGCATGGAAACGAATGTCTCTTAAATTTTAGACCAAGTTGACATATCTTCAGAACCGGTGGTGCTACCTTTCTTCTTTAATTGGCATGAACTGATTGAGAGGATAAGTTAAAACACTGTCTCCAACAAAACAAAATTGACATGGCCTCGCTTTTTTCTTAAAAAAGGATAGGCTGGTAATTAATCTATTAATCATGGCAAACTATTTCTTTTTGTTTGTTGTATTAGAATGTAATACTGGGTCTCCCGTTGTCGCAATCTGTCGCTGCCGCCCATGCCTCAATGTGAGGTGTGCTGCTCGATATTTTATATTTTGACTAATATTCCGGGCTCGGGAGTTGACCGAGCCACAACAGAAATTGAAGCTGAATGCACGTTGTTGTCGAGCCTTTCTTGACAACCTCGAGCTCCTAGACTCAATTCACCGACAAGGTAATAGGTACATTCTCCTATCCATTGGTTCGTTTGACTCGATAATGATCATATGTACAACTTTTAGGTTGCGGATTGATGTTTCATGAAACAACATCGAGTTATGAGACCAAATTTTGCTATGTGATGGACTCTCTTAGTAGCTCTACTTACCCCATGTTCCTTTTTCTCCATAGAAAAGCCTAAAAATTATGTTCACCATTCTAGAAACGCGTTCTTCATGTTGTGATTATTGCCCAACTTTGGCTTCCTGTACTTCACCCTTATATAGTAACTAGCAACATTTTTTGTTTTGATCACCTTTGCTCCTATCAATGTGTACTAGAATGCATAATCCTGGTTATGTGGCTGCTAGGGTTTGGGAGGGAGAGAGAGAGCTGCGAGGGCGCGAGAAGGCCGGCCGGGGGCCTTGCCCACGGCCGGTGGCAAGAGGGAAGGGATTTCCTTCTTAATTCTTGCTTGATTAGATTGATACATCTCCTCTCCATATATAGAGAGGTTTACTTGACTCCCAAGCAAGGCTTACTTGACCCCTAAGCAAACCCTAAGACTAACGGGCCCAGGCCCATGACGTACTCTAACACTACACCCCACCTGGACATGCAGCTCGTCCTCGAGCTGCAACCTAACGACGATTCGACCCCACACAAACCTAACGCCTAAAAAACAAGCCTTTTACATCTCGGCCTATTGTATTGACCTGAAATAAGCTAACCCGAATGAGACTCCGACTCTTTATTTTTGACTCCGAACGATAAGGCGAGAATCCTCCCCCGCCGAACTTGTGCGTTTGCGGCCCCTGGATCCCAAGGACACCATCGGGACCAAGGGAGCCCTCGCGGCGGCCGGTGGCGAAATGCAGTGGTGCTACGCGGTGCGCTCCGTCGGTGACACCATGTCTTCTCCCCGCCGACCGACCGTCGATGTCGCGGACTTGGAGGTTGCTCGCCCGCGGGAAAAACAACATGTCCACCGCCCGTGGGGAAACCGCACGCCCAAGATCCCCGACGCAGCGGACGAGATCGAGGTCCGTTGCGCAACGAAGCGCAACTTGGAGGAGCTGCAGCTCGCAGATCACGTATCTCCCGCACACGCCGACGCACTAGGAGGCCGCGCGCGCAGCAGCTGCGCAGCCTCACCGCCGCTGACATGTGGCGGATAGCGATCCAAGCCGGAAGCGGTGACGGTGACGGCGACGGAGGGAAACAGACCTGGTGGAAGGGCATCCCGGGCGGTGTCGATGTAGAGCCCGGGGCCAAGGTCGCTCCCACACCGCCGAAAGGCAGGGACGGCGTCGGTGGCGGCAGCAGCCGCTGCTGCGGTGTTGGTGGCGATAGCAGCTGCCCACCGAATGGCAGGGACAGGCGTCGGTGAGGACAGCAGACTGCAGCCGGCGGCATTGGTGGCGGCGGCAGTCGTTGTTGTTGCCGCAGCGAGCGTCCCGGTGGGGAAGAAGGCGGCCGGCCGGCTGGAGAAGAGGGACCCCCGGCGCCGAGGTAGGGCCCGGCCCGGAGATGGTGGGCGGCCGGCAGCGGGGACCGCAGCGAGCCCGGCGTCGGGTGGCGGCGACAACAGCGAGGAGCGTCGGCCGCAGCCGCCCGGCCGATCGCGGCGGAGGCCGCCCGGTGCATCGGCTGCCACGGCAGCTGGCCGCGCCGCCGGCGGCTCGTAGGGACCGGCCAGGAAGAGGCAGATCTCCCGGACAGCAGTGGGTGAGATCGCGGAGGGCTGCGGTGATCTCCGCCGGGGAGAGAACGGCGGGAACGTCGGAGTGCGGCGGCGGCGGGTGGGAAGAACTCGGTGGAGGGCTGAACATGATCGAACCCGGGAAAGCTGATACCAAGTGTTATGTGGCTGCTAGGGTTTGGGAGGGAGAGAGAGAGCTGCGAGGGCGCGAGAAGGCCGGCCGGGGGCCTTGCCCACGGCCGGTGGCAAGAGGGAAGGGATTTCCTTCTTAATTCTTGCTTGATTAGATTGATACATCTCCTCTCCATATATAGAGAGGTTTACTTGACTCCCAAGCAAGGCTTACTTGACCCCTAAGCAAACCCTAAGACTAACGGGCCCAGGCCCATGACGTACTCTAACATATGTTTTCGTACCTTGTGTAAGCAATCTAATCTAATGGGTATGCGTACTGTCTTTTTCTTGCTTGCATTTTGTCTTTAATATTGCATCATCACCATATGAAGCTAACCTGGCTGGCATTATTATTTCATTGTGCAGAAAATGCAAGATGGAGGTTGAATTCTACATTATTTGGTCACTGTTATTCTGCCCTAAAGGTACATGCAAGTTGCCCAGTTACAATTTTGTATTGACTAATGCACTATGCAGATTTAAATAACGAGTCACTTGCATATCAATTTATTTTTTTGCATTATTCTTCATTATATCATTCACACCTTTCCTATTTATTAAGGGTGAACTCAATCTTAAACTTGCACCGTACATGTTAGTATTGAAAATACTGTACTAATCAACTTATCATCTGAACCCCAGCTTGTTTTCTGAAAAAACCTACTCTTCTCTTTAACGGGGTAGTCCTACTTCAAACTGCTTCTTTGTACCATGTTCATATCTTTGTCAATATGAACCATGAAGTAATAGTATGTTCTTGGACAGTTCGGATGTCATTTAGATGAGCTCCAGTGTATTGATGTTGGATAGATTGGACGTTCTTGGTTAGCTGGCTTTGGTTCTGCTCCCTAAACTTTTTTTTTCTGGTGCAGGTCGTTGGGCTCCGGTGCGGCTGCGCGCCCACCCAGTTCGACACCCCTGCTATTGTTGTCTCCACCATCGCTCTGGGTACCCGAAGCTCCCCAAAGTGCCCCGCCACTGGCCACTGCCCATATTATTGCACCGCGACATGCATATGTCCCTGGCTGTGCCTGTGCTCCAATATGCCCCTCTCGCAGCCCATGTGTTGTCGTCGCTCGGCTTGCCAACTAGGAGATCCATGCCTAACAAGATATGAGCGAGAGGGCCTACGAGATGGTTCTTACTACCCACTCCTTGCCAAATTCTTCTCCGACATTCAATTAAGTTTTGCCGCATGTCCATCGTCTCTAGATAGACCCTGAATATCTGAGCACAGTTTGGTCATTTCAAGTATCATGAAGTAGCTCTTCCCTATTCATATCAATATTCATAGATACATGAGCTCCGCATTTGCCAAACCCCAGCTCCGCATTTTGTACATAAAATTTAGCCAGCTTCGGGGATCTGGCTCCGCGGAGCTAGGCTGTTCAGCACCGCTCTGCACGCAGAGTTGCAGAAGCTGGGAGCTGGGCTGTTCCCGAACACGCCCTAAGTCCCGCTCCTTCAGAAGTTAGTTCAAAAGTTAGTTTCTTATGTGTATATATTTCTGAAGGAGAAATACAAGAAACCCCGATACTTCGAAATTAGTTAAACAGAGGTTCTGGTCCAACATGTTTATATAAGTGTTTGCTACACTGTTTGTGATTTCCTCTTCTTTATCCTAATTTCATTCCACTGGCTTTATTGTGTAAAACTTAAGAAACATATTATCTTTTTACACCTTATTTCTCACATTGTTATTTAAAATGCAAATTTGTGCGATTTTTACGGGATCGTGCGCCAAGGCGCACATCTAAATCTAGTGGTTGTAAAGCATGCATTTACATATGATTCATACCGCTCCTTCAAAACAATGTACAATAGTATATACCCGTTAAATTATTAGGCAGTCTATACTTTTTCTAAAGTTGTCATAGTATATCTGCCTTTGAAAAAAAACAGTATATCACACTTCTTAGTATTTACACAAAAATGCCACCGCAACTACTTTCCTTTTTTTTCCCTCTCACAGCGCTGCTAATCCCTCCTCCGATGGACTCCACTCTAGGTTGTTTGCATGCTGAGATTGTGGGAAATTAGTTTCTCTTAAATGCGTTTGAGAAGCTAACCACCAAAAACTCCGGCAACATATGCCCACATTCACAGCTAACACTGGTACGAATTGCAGCTAGGCAAAGAAAAAGAAAAAGGATAAAGACGTGGGGGGTATTATTGTCCATCCTGAAAATGTGACACCAGACATTCACCAGTTTGCTCTTAATAGTAGAGATGTTGGACAAGTGAGCCAATTTTAATTGATGCGTGTTTGTGGGAGTCGGGGTATATGGCCTGATCATGAACACCCCTTCATCTAGCTTGTAGGTGTTGCGATTTTTATCACCAAGGGGTAGCTTTAGATTGATCAATGTATTTCTCTAGTAAACCTTCGGTAAATAATTTCATAAAATAAGTTTTGTGCATCATTTTGATGTAGAGGTTGAGGGTATAGCCTCCATTTCGATAAACACATTTAAATTTAGACGAAATTACAACATCCTTTTATGGACAAATATAGTATAATACATTATCTCTTATTGTTATCCTTTTTAACTAATGATATTTAAATAAAAGTTTATTAGAACATCACATTGGTAAGGAAAGATATATGATACAATCGAAAAATTGCCTCTTATCTCTAGGAACTAGGAAAATCCAACTGGTAATTCTAGGAATAGGTCAACGTCACCACATTATAAATGACTTAGCTTAGTGAAATGGTGTGTGTTTTGGAAAGCTACCTCTATTCCGAAATGTTTGGAAAGCTAGTTTAGCTTTTCAAAACACACTACACTAAAAAACAGAGAAAGCATATGGTTGTACTTGTGCCGCTCTATTTTCACCGTGAAGAATGCTAAGTAAGAGCATCTTTAGTAGAGTCCGAAATGGTTGAAACCGAAAATAAAGTATTCAGTCTTCCGAAAACGTGAGTTTGTGCGATTTTGGAAGTGGCGCAGAACAAAAACCGTAAAAGACGAACTGAAAACACGAAATTAAAAATCTCGCGGGAGAATTCATCGACGATCACATATAGATGATAGTTCTAGCTCCGATTGAGCACGAAAGTTTACATAATACGAAGTAATAAGCTAAAATAATTACTGTCCGTAGCGGCGCGAGCTAATTTTCCAAAATTAGGCCCGGCGGCCTCTACGCGCGGCGGCGGCGGTGGTGGCGGTGGAAGGCGAGGTGGCGGACGTGTGGAGCTCCTAATCATCGTCGAGCTCGACGATCTCCAGCTTCACGCGGCGGCGGACGCGTTCTTCTCGGCGCGCCGCCTCGTATTCCTGGACTTGCCGGACGGCGTCGGCCTCCTCGCAGCGCTAGCGGGCTCTGGTCTCCGCGGCGGACACGGCCGCCACCTGAGCGACGACCGCCTCCTCCTCCTCACGCCCCCTGTTGGTCCACCGGCGGACGCTGCGCTTGCGCGCGCCCTCCGAGCGGACCCATTTCCGCTGCTCCGCCTCGGTGCGGAATACGGGCGGACGCGGTGGTGTGAGTCCCCGCCGCCCAAGCTTCCTCCTCCCCTAGCGGAGCTACCGCGGCTAGCCATGCGGACCTCTACGGGCGACGATGCGGCGGAGGGGCGATGGCAATTGCTCGTCGGAGCTGGCGGACCTAGGCGGCGGAGCGGCGGCAACGGCGGAGAGGAGTAGGGTTTGCGAACCGAACTCCCCTCTGCGAACCCTTTTAATAGGGGCCGTGCGGGGAGTTTCTTAGGCCCTGAACTTCCGATTCGGGCCGGCCCATGTATTCAGGCGCTGATCTACGCGCGTTTTGAAATAAAAAATTGCACGTACATCTTCACGTGCTACATGCCCACAAAGTTGTTTCATGAAAATTCAACTTGTCTTGTGGCACATGTAGAATTTTTTTGTCAAAATTTTCCAACACTTAGAAATATATTTTCTTGTTAGAGGGAGCATACACACCTGAAGAGCCAGATTTAATGTCTCTCAAAATTTAGATATCACAAGTTCATCATCATATGGTAATTTATGCTCGTACCCTATAAAATTGCCCCTGAGAGAATCTCTAGTCGCGTCCCCCAAACCGTTTCCCAAAGGGACTTGGGGCATGCCAGACAAAAAAACGTTCCCAGCCGCACGCCTCAAAGGCCTTTTTTGTCCGGTGCGGCCCAATACGGTGTCCGGCGTCCCGAGCCCGTCCCCGCTACACAGGGGACGCTCCGGGCACGCCAGACACAACGAAATAAGGGCGAGGAGGCGCAGGCCCGACGCGTTAGCGGCTCGGATGCTCAGCCGCTGCCTACGTAGCGACTGTGCAGTTGCCGGGAAGCGGAACCGTCGCATTGGCAACCGCGTCGACCGACGCGCCAACCGCCGGAATGGAGGGCGGACTCCTCGGAAGAGCAACCGTCGCTCCCTTCGACTTCTGCGTCGCCGTTCATCCGCGCTTAATAAGACCCGTACGTCGGCGCTTTTGGATCTTCAACCGGCTGCTATTCATCCAAGCTTCCATCCGACACCTCCAGCGATGATGAGCTACATCTCCGAGCTTCCATCCGACACCTCCAGCGAGGGCAAGCCTGCTGGATGGTGCCATTGGTGGGACAGTACCCGGACGCCCAGCAGCGGCAACGATTCCCCGCCGCCAGTTGACAACGCGGAGGAATGGCTGGGCGTGGAGGATGACGTGGAGGAGGAAGGGTCAGAGGAGGCGGCGGCGGCCCGTGCGAAGGCGCAGGCGGACGCGAAAGCGAAGGTCAAGGCTAAGGTGCAGCCGGCGAGCACCGGCGACGACGAGGAGGATACTAGTTCCTCCGACACCGCCTCTTCGGAAGAGGTGACGAGCAGGAAGCGTCACCGTGATGACGACGACGAGGCGGGGCCGTCATCGAAGAAGAAGAAGTAGTTTAAAATAATTTATATGTAATTTAATTATGTTTTTTTGAAGTTTTATATGTAATTTGTTTATGTTGAACCAATTTGAATATTAGTAAAGAGTTTTCTTCTATCTATTTAAATTATTTTTAATGTTTAGGGAGGTGGCGTTTGTAGGACGCGTCTGAGGAGCGACGTCCCCAAACACGACACATCCCCAAACGCTCGATCCGGCGCGTTTGGGGATGTGACTGGAGATGCTGTGACTAAAACCTGACCAACGCTTACGGAGTGTATCGACGTTCTCAGGTGAACAATCCGAAATGAGTCGAGCTACGTCAGACCCACAAGGAACAGCGTGCGCGGCGAGACCCGAGCGTGTACCGGATTGGCAGGATACGATGGCGGCCATCAAATCCGCTTCCGTCCCAAGCACTTTCCGGTACTACTACTGGTAAAAGCGGAGCTAATTAATCAATCCGCCAATGGAAAGGCCGTACGTACCCGAGCCTCGCCTAATCCTTCACACTGTTCCCAGTCCCCGACACTCCCACTCGGTGCTCTGCTCGCTCACTGCTCCCCATCCGCGGCGGACAATGCGGACCGAAGCGGCGGCCGGCGGCGGCGCCATTGCGGCTGCTCCGGCGCCCCCCGCGCTCCTCTGCTTCGACCTCAAGCCCTTCCTCGCCGCGCTCACCGTGCTCACGCTCCTCACCGCCGCCTGGCAGCTCCGCCCCTACCACTCCCTCCTCGCCTCCCCATTCTCCGCCTGCCCCGACCTGCCCGCCGTCAAATCCGCCTCCTTGCCCTCACGCCTCGTCTCCCTCCACGCCAAGCCCTCCACCACCACCTCCAGCTCCAACGCCTCCTCGCCGCCGAAGCCCGCCGCACCCGACCCCAACAGGCGCGAGTTCCGCGCGGTCGGCAGCGCGGCGGCGCTGTTCGTGCAGATGGGCGCGTACCGCGGCGGGCCCTACACCTTCGCCGTCGTCGGGCTCGCCTCCAAGCCCACGCACGTCTACGGCAAGCCCTGGTTCCGCTGCGAGTGGCTGCCCGCCAACGCCTCCACCTCCACCTCCCCCACCCACGCCGCCAACACCTACCACATGCTCCCGGACTGGGGCTACGGCCGCGTCTACACCGTGGTGGTCGTCAACTGCACCTTCACCACCCCTCCCAACGCCGACAACGCGGGGGGCAGGCTCGTCCTCAACGCCTACTACGGGCCCTCCGCCGCGCGGTACGAGCGGATCGAGGCGCTGGAGGAGGCCCCGGGCGCCTACGACGAGGCCGCGTTCCGGCCCCCGCACAGGTACGACTACCTCTACTGCGGCTCCTCGCTGTACGGCGGCATCAGCGCGGCGCGGGTGCGGGAGTGGATGGCCTACCACGCGCGCTTCTTCGGGCCCCGCTCCCACTTCGTGTTCCACGACGCCGGCGGCGTCGGCCCCGCCGTGCGGGCGGTGTTGGAGCCCTGGGTGCGCGCCGGCCGCGCCACGCTCCAGGACGTGCGCGCCCAGGCGGAGTACGACGGATGGTACCACAACCAGTTCCTCGTCGTCAACGACTGCCTGCACAGGCACCGGTATGCTGCTAAGTGGACCTTCTTCTTCGACGTCGACGAGTACATCTTCCTGCCGGACGGGCGGACGCTCGAGGGCGTGCTCGCTGAGCTCGAGCCGTACACGCAGTTCACCATCGAGCAGAACCCCATGTCGAGCAGGTTGTGCACGCGCGATCCCAATAACGACTACTCCAAGTAGGTGACTGTTTCTTGCCCAAAACATGATGGTTTGGTTCAGAGATTGCTTATTTCTCGCACAGATTTAGTTCAGCGATTGCTTATTTCACGAGCATCATCTCTGTATCGTGTTGAAATTTGCATGTTAGTGACCATTTGAACTGAAGTTACCTAATTAGGAATCCGGAATCTCAACCAACCTTACTGCATTTACCCAAGTTGATGTATTCTTACAATCCCCGAAAAGAATTTGAGCCGTAATTTTGCAATGCAGCTTCATTTTTGTGTCCTGATTGTGTTTTCACTTGTACTAAGAATTTTTACGTGGCAGTTGGAAATTTTGAGTCTCCAATTTAGTCATCTAAGTTAATTTTGGTAATGCATTGACTGAATCTTCATATGTTCTTCTTGAGCTAGCTGTATTACTTCTGTTACATTTATCAATGGTATATCTGAAAGATCAACTCTGCTCACTGAACACTTTTTGCAGTCAATGGGGTTTTGAGAAATTGGTTTTCCGGAATTCAATCACTGGGGTGAGGCGCGACAGGAAGTACGCGATCCAGGCCAAGAACGCATACGCAACAGGTGTGCATATGTCTGAGAACATTATCGGCAACACCACCCACAAGACGGAGCACCTCATCCGGTACTACCACTACCACAACACCATCAATGTTCTCGGTGAGGTATGCCGTGAGTTTGTGCCAGTACCTCCCAAAGGTGGCTTGACATGGTCCGAGAAGACGCCATGGTACTACGATGACAGTATGAAGCGGCTGGCGAACGCTGTGCGCGAATTCGAGAAGAAAGCCATCGGTAATGTTCGTGTGTGAATCTGGCATGACCATCAGAGAACAAAATCGGTGTACCTACAGTGTTCCTGTTGGCCATCTCCATGAAGCTTGGCAAGGGTATGCCTGATGTTGTCAGTCTAACGAATAACCAATGATCCGGAGCATCTGAATTGGCAGATATGTGAAGAAAGCGAAGCTGCAACCTCAACGAAATGGCAGATTGTGCGCCCCCGCAATTATAGTTTCAGTCTGCAAAGGTGAGAATTTTGTATAGAGAGATCTCATCCGTGTAAATTTCATTGTTTTACGGTTCGGACACATTGATTGTATTCCATTCACGCTCCGAGTAGATAATAGCCTCGTTTATGAACTGTGATGCATTTCTAGAACAGATAAACTTGCAAATTTCTCTGTTCACTGTGCCCGCAACAAAGTATAAATGACACTGTTCTTAGGTCTATTTTCTGTTGGATCAATTAGTTAATTCATGAAACTCTCCAGCTGAATAAACTGGCTGTTATTTGCCACATGCTGAAATGATATGTATTGTACGCTGAAGGATGACTCGAGAGATTTCTTGCCCTGATCTCTTAAATTCACCAAGCAGTGCAATAAAATTTGTTATCCAGAAAGGCAAAGAAAAGAAGGGGACCGGGAGATGGGCATGGTTGTATAATTGCATGATTGGGGGAGGTTGCTTGGCCTATAGCAGTAGCATGGGAGTGTGCTACTGTCTCCAGCTGCTGCATTCTTTGTCATGACATTTGGTTTGTTGTTCTGCTATTAATGTTTGTGGGACAAATTCACATTACCGATCTGTTGTGATGTAAATAAAGAATAACATTAGTAATACTGGAACAATGTTAGTTTGCTGAATGATCATAGCATTTGATTTGAATGTTCCAGATTACTTCTGTTTGCACATTGAATTTTCTGCTGTATCTTTTCAACATCTATCTCTGTTTTCTCAGTTCATAGATTTGTCTGTTGTATCTCTGCCTTTGTTCTTTCAGTTCTAATGTCATTTAGAACTCTATCTCCATCTGGAATAAAATTTAGAGACTTATCGTTCTTTCAAGTATAAAAGAGTTCAGAGACTTCTTCATCAGTACATGAAGCTGCTGTACCAACTGCAGTCCATCCATGAAATATTGAGTACTAACTGAGAACGAAATGCACGCTTTTAATCCGAGGATCGCTGCATTAGCTGGTACAGCTGATACTGGTGCAGAACCCGAATCCGGGAAGCAGTAATGCTTTGGTAGAGTTAAATTTTCGGGCATGAATTTTGTGCGCCTGAGCACCAGTGCTCTCGGTTAAAATATTTGAAAATTGTATTTTTATGTTTCAAAAAATTATTAAATTTATTTCATGAATACATACACATGTTCTGAATACTGGTGCAAAGTTTCGGTGGAAATTACGTTATAATTTGAGCTAGAGAAAAAACCCAAAGTTTATAGGGCCATATATTTGTCAGAAGTTTATCTTTATTGTATAGCTCAAAATACAATATATTTTTCTTCAAAAATCCTACCACACCTTTGAAATGTTTATATGTATGTACTTATTTAATTTCAATATTTTTGGAACCCAAAAAATATGGTTTTCAAAATTCAAGAGCACTGGTACTCATGTGCATAAGACACTTTCCGTAAATTTTCAACCTGTGTATTGATGGAAATGGGCATATCTTCAGTTTCTAACCCTCAAGAAAACATGAAACATACATGTAGTATCCATGACCGTCAGAGTTTCCCACGCCTTCTGCGCGGTCTCCTTGACCGCTAGATAACACATCAGCTCTGGCAGGTGGCGGCACCCCCGCGACCGTAATCACGGCTAGTGCCGATGCCATCGTGGACGACGTCCCAAAGGCCTTCCGCCTCCATCTGCACCATCAAGAGCAGCGACCAATCTGAATAACTGTTCTTGGTCAACATTGGCGGATGCATCCACCTCAACCTTGGATCACCCGCTCGACGATGCACCATTCGCTGCCTTCATCGAGGGCAGGTGCATCAGTGGCTACGACACCGGCAACTCGCTTCGAACACTGTGCATCAGCGGTGAGGCGGATCGAAGACCGCAGATTATGATACCACTTGTTGTTGCAAGATCGGTGATTTGCGCAAGTCCGAGCACAGGAACAACAGTGAATGTGACAGAGATGGACTCGTGTTTTTGTATTGCGCACAACTTGTGACCTTTTCTGTTTCTTCTCTATTTATATGGAGGCAGAGAGGCGTAAAAGAGAGAACCTAACCCTAACACCGCGCCACCTAACCCAGGCGACATGGGGGATGCCCACCGCCGCCGGCCCTCGATCCCCCTCCCACCTCTCTCCCTCTACGCTTGCCGTTGCTGGAGGACCTGCAAGGCGAAGCCAGGAGGCGGCGACCATTTTCGCTGGAGGCGGCAACGCGGATTTCCGGCATTTGTCGGCGGCGTGGTGCCGCAGGGGCCGGCGGACTGCACGTCTCGACGACGACTGAGAAGTGGTACAGTCTCCCCATGGTGGAGGCGCCGAGCTGCGGCGCTGGGAGGTCCAAACCCGCTTGGTCCTTTGTCAAGTGCAGGTCTGGATCCTCGGCTTCGGTGATGGGCAAGTGCGGTCGTGCCTGCGGTGCCGGTTGTTGGGCACCATGGTGGTGTCGGCGGTCGGCCAGATGGCAGTAGGCTGGATCCCATCATCAAGTCACGTCTGCAACCTCGAATAAGGTGACGGTCCTAGGGTTCCTCTCGTGCCAAGGCAAAGATCTTCTCGATACCCTAGGCAACGTGGGCCACACCCACGTCACATGTTCTCAGTCGGTTGTAGATAGCACACGATCCGGGAGCAACATGAACCGACTAACTGTGACGATTTCGTCTAGGACTCTATCAGTTTTTCTAAACAACAAAAAGAAAGAAAGTCTCGACTCGAGGCTCAATCCACTGAACACGAGAGCGGCGCGTCGTGTCGAGTCGAGTCGAGACGAGATGAGCGAGCGAGCGTGTACCACCCCTCTTCTCACTCACTTATTAGTGGTGGAACAACTCACCTTATAAGGTGGTCGAACACTAAAACTTCCTCCCAACTTTTCATGTGGGATTAAATTTTACTCTCACTCCTTCTGCCACTCTACCATCAACTTGAGCTCAAACGGATCTAGGTTTTCACATATGTGTGTTTTGACATATATACAAAAATCTGAAATAATACATGGGCCAAGCATTCTGCCCATTATTTTAAACAAGGTTTAAAATGCCGAGATATTTCTTGGCGAAACTGTGCTCCAAACGCTTTACAAGTTATAGCATGCTTTAGCGCGCTATATTTAAAATATCATTTTGCACAAAAAAATAGATATTAAACATTTCAGCAGCTAAAGTTTTGTCCAGAAGAGTACATGCATAACCACATCGTTTAAAGTAGTCTAACATAACAGCAACAAACTGAAAGACAACATTTCTAAGACAGTCTAACATAACATCCAGAACCAAGAGGGCAACAGTCTAACATAACATCCAGAACCAACAGGGCAACGACATAAGAAAAAGTACTTATTCAGATAAACAAGAATGAATGGCGCCATCTTCCGGTTTAGAAGAAGAAGCCACATGTTGCAGCTCACCATCTACGATAAAACAGGAAGGAAGTTCTTCTTCCTCCTAGGGTGAGAAACTTCCTTTTTTATGCAGAGAGCTTGCTTCTGGCCAATTCTATACACCGACCAGGTTGGTGCTTACCAAGCACCGTACACCTCTGGTTGGGATTAGGCCTGGCCCATTTTCATTTTTTTTCATTTTTTTGTTTTTTTGTTTTTTTTTGTTTCTTTTTTCTATATTGTCATTTGAAAATTGTTTTAATTTTGAAATTGTTCAAATTTTAAAATCATTCAAGTTTAAAAATTGTTTAAATTTAAAATACGTTTAAAATTAAAAAATGGTCTAATTTAGAAAATATTTAAATTTTAAAATTGTTCAAATTAAAAAATTCATATTTGAAAAGGTTTCAAAATTCCAAAAATGTTCATATATAAAAAATAAAGTTTTTTATTTTTTTCTAAATTTTATAAAATGTTCAAATTTAAAATATGTCAAATTCGAAAATGTTCAAAAAAATTAAAATCGGATTATGAAAAAACAGTTTTCGAAAAGAAATTCAAATTATGTTTTTAAAAAAAATTGAAAACAATAAACCGAAACAAAAGAAAAAACGAAAAAAATGAAAAATAGATACAGAGAATATACCTGCTCTTGTTGTGCCGCGGCCCAACTAACCGATGCAGAAGGCGCAGGTGTGCGGTGTCGGTGGGTCGGTCAGCTGACGTTTCCTATATATCGAGCAGGTCGGCACCTGCACTGCGCCGCACGCTCCCGCGCATGGTGTTAGCCGGCCCGTTTAGGCGATTTTCCCTGTTTTTTCTCCTTTTCCTCTTCTTTTCCGTTTTTCATTTTCTGTTTCCTTTTTCTCTTTTCTATTTTTTCAGTGTTTCTTTTTTTGTTCTCTCGTTTTATTTTCTGTTTAAAAATAATTTTCGAAAATTTTCTAATTTGAAAATATTCAAGTTTGACAAAGTTTAAACGAATTTTGAAATTTGAACAAATTTTAAATTTTAAATAATTTTTAAATTTGAACAAATTTCGAAATTTGGAACAAAATTTTAATCTTGAACTTATCTCCAAATATTGGAAGAATTTAAATTTGACAAATCTAAATTTCAAACGTATTTTGAAATTGGAACAAATTTCAAAATTTGAACAATTTTTTAATTTTGAACAATTTTAAAATTTCTGACGATTTTCAAATTTTGAAAAGTTTAAAATCAAACATTTTTAAAATCTGTAGATAGAAAATTTTGAACAAATTTTGAAATATAAAAAAGCCTATAAGATGTTATTTTAAAAACAAAACTACAAACAGAAAAAGGAAAAAATAAGAAAACGAAGAAGAAAACGAGGTTACTTGATGGGCCACAACCCAGTTAACAGCCGAACCGAACCAACGGAAATCAACGATAATGGGCAAAGCCC
Organism: Lolium rigidum; assembly: GCF_022539505.1. Taxonomy (NCBI): domain Eukaryota; kingdom Viridiplantae; phylum Streptophyta; class Magnoliopsida; order Poales; family Poaceae; genus Lolium; species Lolium rigidum. The sequence continues at coordinate 297,451,015 of NC_061508.1, forward strand.
ACAGACGACCGGGAGGTATGCGGGATGTGGTCGGCGCCGACCAGGTCGGCACATAGCACCACCCCTCGCCGACCAGGTCACCATAGAGGAGCTCCCTTTGCTCCATGTTATCGATGCTTCAACGTGTATACCTTCCATTCATGGGCCGATCGGCCAACTTGACTTTCACTCATGTGCCGATCAGCCGACGAGTGATGCCTGCTGGTACTTTTCCGTGGAAAAAATAGCATCGCTATACCCTAACATAAATAGCATGGTTTAGCGCACGCAATTAGTCATGGCAAGTACTGTATATTTGAAAATATAGCATAAGGTCTCAAATATGCTATAGCAGCGCTCTGTAGCATGCTATTTTAAACCTTAATTTCAACACAGACGAGGGCAGGTATACACGTATTCATGAGTATTCAGCTAAATACCCATTATTTTGACAAAAAAGTGTATCCTACGAAAACTATAAAAGGAGAATGAGCTACATGTAGCTCTTTATTTCAAAAAATCGAAAACCATACTTTTAAGTTTCAAAAAAATCTGAAAAAAAAACCCTACATGTGGACAATGATGAAATATACAAACGTACAAAATTTCAATATAAAATTCTTTATATTGTAGACTACACAAAAATGACAAAATCTAATAGGTTTTATGAATTGAAATGTGCACTATTCACTATTCTCATATCCACACATTTTTCATTTTTGTGTAGCCTATGCTACTAAAAATTTCACATTGAGATTTTACATGTCTGTAGACCATCGTTGGCTACAAACAGAATTTTTTTACAGATTTTTCCAAAATTAAAAATATAATTTTCAAAGTTTTGAAAATAAAGAGCTGCATCTGGCCCGGCCTCCATTTGTCCACTATGGTCAGGAAAACTCAAAGTGTAGCCCAAGCTACACATCTCCTGTTTTTTTACTAAATTTAAATTCAACGTTTAAAGTTAAAAAAAAACTGATTTTTTTATGTAACCAATGATGTACTCTACCACTGTGCAAAATTTCAGGATAAAATACATTATACTAGAGGCTACACAAAAACAATAAATTCTGACAAATGTTGGAGGTTTCAAAATTTGTACCGTCCATGTTTTCAGATCCATGGATTTATGAATTTTGCACAGCCTAAAATACTGAGTCTTTTGTATTAATTTTTTCATAGTCGTAGAGTACGTCATTGTTTACCTATAGAATTTTTGTTCCTTTACTTTTGAAATTATAAAATGTCCTTTTCGATTTTTTTTTTAAAACGAGCTCCATGTAGTTTTTTTTTTTTTTTTTTGAGGAAAACGAGCTCCATGTAGTGCGAGCTACAAAATGTCACACTCGTATTCATCCCTACAATTCTCGGCCCAACAGCAGCAGTACGCTCCTGTGACCGTGAGGCCTCAGTCCAGCTTGGGCAGGCTCGATCGTAGGGAGGCCAGGCGGCGAGCGACACGGTGTCCACGATCGCTCCAGGGAGACCAACACTCGATTCCACATGGCTTAGTTGCGAGGCGAGCCGGCTGGCACAGGCCGACAGGCGCCCAGCAACGCCGTCGGTTGGGGCCGCGGGTGAGCCAGCGGCGGGAGCACCGGAGGCGGTCAGTCGGCAGGCGGCAGGGATCCCCAATCCGGCGACCGGCGGCGGCGTTGGGGCGGTTGGGCTGCAGACGCCAGCCACAAGTCCCCCAAATCCTCTCATGATAGGTTCTAAAATCTAAATTCTGAAATTCTCATTGATTCCTTTTCCAATTACAGAAGTAGAAAATCAGTAATTTCTCTAGTATTATGAGTTTATCTATTTTTATGTAATTTCTCTAGTGTTTTGAGACGATGTTGTTGTCATAAAAAAATTGTGGACCTATCAATTTAGTATTGAACAATTTGTCATCTAATATTCTTTACTATTTTAAGATGATGTTGTTATGAAAAAATCGTGTACATTTCTGTTTATATTGAATAGTTTGACAGTATTTATGTTTGCACTGTTTGTTACCCTTTGATTTTGCATTGTATTTTCTTTTGACTTTTTTTTTGAGAACACAGTACAACGCAGACGCTCACAAACACGCACGTACAAACACCCCTATGAACGCACGCACGCACACCGTACCCCTATGAGCACCTCCGAGGGACTGTGCCGGCATATCTTGAGGTTGACGAAGTCACCACTGGCGCCTCGCTGTTGACGGGCACGTCACCTACCACTGAAAGCATAGCGCCGGTTAAATCCTGGAATAAATCCAGGTAAATGCAAACACCCATGTCAAGTCTAGGATTTGAATCTGGGTGGGCTGGTTCCACCACAAAGGACCTAACCACCAGAGCCAAGCTCTGTTTGCCCGCCCACAGAGATCATAGAAAAACTCTAACTGAAAACGATCAGCTACACTTGAACTTACATGTCATGCCATCCAACGTTGTTTGGTCTATCCCACGAGACTTGGTCGAAGCAATTCAGTCTACCGCTAAACTAGGAAGGAAAACAAATTGCACGGGGTGAGTAGAGGCACACACACTCGGCTTATTATTCAGACAACTGAATTTAAAGCTACAACAGCTAAAAGTGCAGCATGATTATTCATCAACAGGTACAATGGAGAAATGCTAAAGGACAGTACAAGGCAGGACTAGACAAGTGATGTATAGAAAAGGATAGGAGCAACAATGCAACATGTTTAAAGTCGCGCCTTGTACGACGGTCGCAAATCATGGGTCACCTCTACATTGAGGGCGGCCAACTCACGTAGAAAGGCTTCTGTGTGCTCCGGCTTGACACAGAGAGACATGACGTTGATCATGTCCTTGGGCTTGCATGGCGAGCACACGACGCAAACCAACCCCACCGGCTTCTCCGCAGTCTTCCACATCATCCGCGACGGCACCCCGCCTCCGAAATCCATCACTTCGTACCCGAGGTTCCTCACGCTCGATATAGAGAGCGTTGTACCTCTCCGGCGCCCGTTGCGCCTGCTGCTGCTCATCTCTACCATCGCCGACCATGTCGGGCATCTTCTCCTTGGCAAGCCTGATGATCTTCACAAGATCCTCGATGTCGCCCGTCGCCACCGTGTCTCTGGTTGCCAGGGCCAGCTGGAAGATTATGCAGTTGCCGTAGTAGCCCTCCTTGGCACCGACGAGCTTGCGCGCGTTCATCGGCATGACGAGGAGCATGGGAGCGTTAGGGTCGTTATCCTCGTCAGAGATGACCGCTCGGGTGCGGCACCGCCAGAGCACCGCGGCGACGGCGTCATACACCGTGCACTTTCCGGCGCCGCACTTTGCCTTGATGCGGCTAGCTAGGCTCATGGGGATGGCCACGTCGAGGAGCGGTAGAATTTCCTCCTTCTCCACGCGCAGATGCGACCTTACCTCGGCGACCAACGCCTGTGGAAGGCGCGGGAGCGAGCTGTCGGCTTCGGACCTGACAGGAACGATGGACGGCCTTGGCATTCCCCGGGCGAGCTCGCCAACGGCCTGCATGAACTGCGCCAACCCTGCGGCGTCCGCCATGGCGTGGTTATTTGTCAGGCCTACGACGAACCCGCCGCAGGTGAACCTGGTCACCTGCATCAGCAGCAATGGGTCGCTGAGGCGGCAGTACTCGGCGGGGTAGCGAATGGCGAGGTCCAGGAGGTGGAGCGGCCCCGCGTCGTCCAAGGCACAGCTAGCCGCCGCAGCCACAAACGGCACGCCCTCCCCGGTGCACACGATGTGGGTCGGCTCCTTCTCGTCAGCTCCGGCGAGGCGGCCGGCCATAGCGGGGTAGTGCACGAGTGCCTGCGACAAGGCCTTCTTGATTGTCTCGACAGGGTCGTCGATTGGCTTCTCAAAGAAAAAGATAAGCGTGGTTGGAGAAGGAGCGAAACACTTATCGAAGGAGGTGAGATCGATGATGTCGCCCGTCGCCGTCACCGGCTTAGATGCACCGACGACTACCACCGGCGAGGACTTGGTCACTACTACGCTCATCGTGATACGATTTCTCGGATTTGGAGTTGATTGATGATGATCTGATTTCCTGGTTGGCCTTTCTCTTTATATAGGCGTTATGTGTGGCCTGGCTGGCTTGCTTGCTTGCTGTGAGCGAGTGAGGCAGTGAGATAAAGATAAGGAACGTTTTCCGCGTGCTCTAGAGAAAAAAAAAAGGCAGTGGGATAACCAAATCTATTTTGATATTGTCGATTTTAATTGGACCCTATGCCCAAAGGTGATCGTTTCCTTCTCAAAATGGTCGGTTGGGTGTAGACCGTAGATCTTTCAATCACAATAATTGCTGCATCTACTCCCTCCGATCAAAAAAAAACTTCCCAACTTCATCTAGATATGGAGGTATGTAGACATGTTTTAGCTATAGATTCATCCGTATCTAGAAAAATTGCGATATTTTTTGAAAACGGAGGAAGTATTTATTATCCATTAACCGTAAGATACGGTCCACCTCAAAATATCTCATGGTTCAAAATTAATCGTCACGAATTTGTCTGGATTCATATGTATCTATCCACTAAAATGCTTCTAGATACATGCATATCTAAATGAATCTGTGGATCTTAATTTGGTACTATATCTGCAAGTAAAGAGATATTATCTTTTAAACACAAGATACATGCTATCCTCAAAATATCACATTGTTTCATATCGTCAACCTTATTATTTCGATAGTATATCTGCAATTAAGGGACATTATATATTAAATGCAAGATATGGGTTCTCCTCAGAATATCACAGAATATCATATTATTTCAGATCATCAACCTTATTATTTTGATATAATCTGTAAATAAGGGATATTATCTATTAAACGCAAAGATATGTGTTCTACTCGGAATATCACCATTTAGATCATCAAACTTATTATTTCAATAATATATCTGAAATTAGCGGATAAGATTTAACTAGACATTACATTTTTTCTGAAAAGAAGGTTAAAGCCGGGTTGAAGTGATGCACACATTGTTGGGATATATGTACTAAACCTGTTTTTTTGTGTGGAAAATAACTTGCTCACTTTGTTCTAACATCCACAAATGACGTCCCTGGCCTAGAGATAGAGCATCGAAAGCTAAACTTTGTGCTTCAGCGTTGGACTTCCTTCCTGCATGGACAAAATTTGCTATGGAATAATCAGTTCAATGCATACCCAATTCTCTTTTAATTTTTAAGACATGATCCTTACTTTTAAGAATTAGGAAAACTATAAATTCATGTAAAACATTTAGAAGGCATTTTAAATGAATTATAAAACCCTAAAATGAGTTTAATATAAATCTTGGGTAAAACACACAAAGAAGTGTTAATACAACTTAAACCATTGATGCATATCGTTATAATGCTTAAGAGCATAAAATTGCTTCTTTAAACATTACCTATATTGGACAGTGATGCTTTTTTCCAAAGCATTATAGTGTGCACACGTGTGCACACTAGATCAGTATCTAGGAGAAGCATGTATGACCATTAGAAAAAATGGATCGCGAGTTCATCCTACTAACCACTATGTTGTCAACTACCACCACATCAAAAGCGGGTGTTATCCACGCACCGCAAGGTCACCATCATATGAAAGGTTGATATATACCATCTCATCATACTTAAAGTTCATAAGAAGTTTTGAGGTCCTAGCTAAAAAAAAGTGCATCATCATCATCAAGGGCACCACCACACATGCCTCCCCACCCACATGGCCCCAAGGGCACCACTACAGATTCTAATAGTACTTGCCTAGGTAGATCCTGAGCCAGACCTGTTTGGCGGTACCATGCCGACGAAGCTAGTATCATGGGCCTTGTGATCGACGATGTGGCTGAGCTCCGTCATCAAAGACTCCTCGGTAAACCCACAAGTGACCTTGATAGCCTGGTACAAGTCAAGGTGCATGTAGGTTGGCTTGTTGTCCCGAATGGCCTTTACGATGTCTTTCATAGGGACGAACATGTTGGTGAAGGCGAGGAGCTCGTCGTCGGTGAAGGCACCACTCTTTCTCTTACCCGAAGGCACATTTTCAGGTGCTTTAGCAAGCTTCTCAAGGACGCCATCGCCGGCGACCCCATCTCCTTTGTATCGGCATCTTCAACGGAAGAGTCGAGCTGGAGGTGTGCCAAGGGCCTCACTAGATCTCATGGTGTACTTGTGGGTGGCTAGGACGTAGGAGAAGATGGTATGTATCTCTTGGTCGTTTGTAATGGGAATTGTGATCTACCACAATGGCGCAGCAGAGGCGGTGTCCTTACTCGCGACGTGGTCACGGTAGTGCTCAGCCTTAAGGATGATGCAAAATTTTATCCTACGATTTCCACATGTGTACACTACCTATCCTAGATTAGTGAAATTCAAGGCAAACGACACTGCAAAATCGTTGAGATAAGCTACACATGTGAATTGTTCGTAGATCTGGCTGAACTTACCAACATGTAATCCTAGGCTGCCTAATAGGATCTGAGGTTACTTACAATTATGGTTGGAGGAGAAGGAGAACTGGTCGAAGAAAAGGAAGAAGCCTTGCCTCCACCCGTACCGCCGCGGCATTACCGACTGAAGAACTATGCGCCGCTTACCTGCTCTGCGCTCGAAGGTAGAGCTCGAAAAGTGTGGGTGAGGGTGGGGGGAGGTGGATAATTTGAATCGGGCGGTGAGATCGAGTGGAGGGTAGAAATAGGGAGGGTGCTTGGCGGGAGGTGATGGAATCCTTCCCACCCCTTTTCACTTTTTGTCGCGATGCGTGCGAGATCGCGCCATCTACCGTCTCGGCCTGCGCTTGTGCAGCAGCGGAGCGCGAGCTAAGGGTGGCTCGCTCGAAAATAGCCGAGTCGGTCGTTTCTCATTCGACAATGCGAGAGGCCATGGATTCAAACAACCTAATTTCTTACCCCAATATCCGAGCCAATTGGGTTGTGAGCTACCAAACGCGGCTTTGGTTCTTCAACATAGCGCAATCTTTCAGTCGGGACACTAGTTCTGCATAGTCGGTGCCGCAAGCACAACTCGAGGCTGTGATCTTTATCTTCGTGCCTTATCCGGCAGATGTGGCACGACGTCGTTACCTTTGGGCACAGGGACCAGCTAAGCCTCATGACGGTGGGTTCGTCAAAGGAAGGGCCAGGGACGAGCTCTCCACTAACGACGGCGCCAAGATAGAGCAGTAGAACGTTGGTTGCCGTGGGCGTTGCAGTTCATAATCTTAATTTACCATGTTGACTAGGGTTGAGAAATCATCCTTGCGTGTCGCAACCACACGTCCAAAATTTCCCTCTATAGATAAATTTAAACATATGTTAGGCCGAAAATGCAACAAATATTTTGTTAGCAACTAAATGAAATATAGAAACAGGCCCAAGTAGTGTTCTCCCTCATGCATCATCCACCGGACCAAAACCCAAAACAGAGAAAAAATCAATACGAGTATCCAAACACGCCGTTAGTTCCGCAGAATCAGTGCTGCACGCACAACTCCAAGCCTCCCGAGCAAACAAGCCGCGCCATCGTGTCGCTACGGTGCCTCCAGATGAGTCTGCACAAAAACATTCCACGCCAGCGTCGCGCTAAACTAACAGTTTGTGCCGGTTGTGCGGCTTTTTTTCTTTGTGTTCTTTTCTTTGTTTGGTTGTATGCTTCCGCGGCCGCTAGTGCGCTAGATGTAATTAGTATCTCTCGATATTAATATATTTTCCTTAGCGAAAAACAGCTTGTGCCGGTTGTGGCTGGGTCCTTGACTAATCGGGTGTTTGGAGCGCGGCTGTGCACTAGCTCACACGAGCAATCTTGCAACAGTGCAGAGGATTAGAACTGACCGTATACGAGCGCACAAATTGCCGTTTCACCCCACATGGAGTCATGGACGGACGTCGGTTTCTCCATTTCACCTGGAAAGCTGAAGTGTACGATGTTTTTGTCTTGCAAGATGACACTTAATCAAGTAAGAACTGTGGACGAGATGTAGTTGATGAAGCCGACGGTCAGTCATGGGTGGTGACAAGTTAACAACAGCTCCCGTGACTTGAGAAGGCAAGGAGGTGAGGTCTCTCGACCGGCAGGCCGCCGGAAGGGCGCACGACGGCGACGCCGCTTCCACAATCGAGAGACACCGGGGACAGGCGCAGCTGTCCCTGCTTGCCGCCGTGCACCATCGTGCGATTCACTGAATTTTGGTTCGTCGGCACGGCACGATCTTTGCAGCCGGCAGTCGAGTTTCGCGGTCGAGAGGAAACAAGCTGCGGCAGCAGAGGACGAGCCTTTCGCCTTCTTGTCGCTGCGCATCCGCGCAAAAGAACATTTCACGGCCCCGCGCTAACTCCCAGCTTGTCCCGGTTCTTAGCCCGGTCCCTGAATGATTGGGCGTTTGGAGCGCAGCTGTGCCACTTGGTCACAGGAGCAATCTTGCAACAGTCAACAGAGGATGCCAAGAATTAGTTTGCCTGTTTATGTTCTTGCTATTTGAGGGTTGGTGTATGCTAGATTCCGTCCCTGATCTGAATTGGTGCTATGCTAGATATTACACCCAACTGGGCAGGTCGTTTGGAAGGCATCGATTATAAACAACAGAGCTTAGATAAGTAGCATTTGACAAGTGATGCAGATTATTCGTACAAAACCTCTCAAAGGTAATCAAATAGTCTAGTCCCAAATGGCGTCAAACTAAAACGGTGGCCAAAACGGCGACTCAGAATTAACGTGGGTCTATATGATGTGTACGCTCGGCCTGCCTCCAGGTGCACCCCTCCTGACCAACCACATCTCATCGTAGCTTTCTAGTCCAACACTAACCTAGAGGAGTGGAGAAACGTGGCTTCATATAAGCAGTGCAATACGGTTAGTTCATCGTGCCCCCATTGGTACAACTTCACAGCAGCAAGAATGTTCATCCACCGACTGAGCTGCGGCAAGGCCGGCGGGCGAAGGCGCCGGCGTGTGCGCCGCGGCGGTATCCGGCTGAGTCTGCTGGTCAGGCTGCGAATGCGGCTGTCCGGCCTCGTCGGCCTAATCGCCAGGAGCGTGGAAGGGCTCAGGTGCAGCCCCGTCCGCGGCATGATCAGCTACTCAAACTCAAAGTCGAGAGCGCACAGGCTGCCGGCGATGTCCAGCGGCGCCCGCTGCCGCCGCCGACCAACGTCAGCGGAGGTGGACCAGAACTTCTACGCTGAGGCCATCGCCGACTGCCTGGAGTTCATCAAGACTAGATCATCCTACCTGCCTGCGAAGAATGATAAGATCGTCAGTATGAATTAACTTATGTTGTATACTCGTTCTTATGGTGAAATTAGTCTGCTACTTTAATTGGTTCTTTTTTCAAGACATAAGTACTATTTTCTTAGAGAATTTAATCTGCTAGTATATGTTAATGTTATTAAAGAAATACAATTTTGTTAGCACTTATCATATTTTATTTTTTATGTAATTCACGTGATATATATTTCATATACCAATGTTAATGATGTTTTTTTTCTCGATAAAAGACGCTTTATTACTCGTAAGATAACATCCTGAAGATACTATTAAAAGGAGCTGACGCACGGTCTTTGCGTAGCTAAGATGCACATAGCTATAACAAAATTTAGATACCCTGACCACAAAATACAAATTTAGGTGTCACAACTGTCATTAAATTAGTTAGTTGATTGCTTAGCCATACTATGAAAATGCCCTGCTATTCACTCCTAGCCATACTATGAAAATGCCCTACTATTCACTCCTAGTAGAGTAGGATTAGTTGATTGCTAGCCACACTATAAAAATGATTTCCTTAGTGAGTTATGAAAAAACAACTGAATTTAATGAACTACATTGGTGGAATTGGGTCTTAAATCTTAATTTGGATTATGTTAAGTGCTTACATCGGGATCATGTCTATGAACCGCGTGTGTAGCACATTTATGGACGATCATCCAAAATTGAAGATATTGAACACATTTTTTACTCAATTAGCTTGTATTACAGCCACATGTTATATGGGCTTTATCTTGACCACAAATTATATCTGACTTGTCTAGGACTGCTTCCGCTAGCAACAACTGTATGTACTTTGGTGCCGGCATCTGCGCTGCACACCTTGCCCCAAAGCTCGCCGCCTGACCGGCAATAACGTCGGCAACCCACATTTTCCGCCGAAAGCCAAGCACGAGGGCCTAAACCCACCCGACGCCACGGAGGATACAACGCCTTGCCGCCTTCTTCCTCGGAAACACGACGGGCTTGGGAGGTGGGAGAGAGGGTGGAGGAGGGCCGGCTGTAGGGCTTGGGAGGTCCCTCGTGTTGCCCCAAAGGGAGCGATGCGGGGCCAGAGTCCATGCTGAGCTGGACTCAAATATTCACCCACAGCCTAGAGGACATGCCTTAAAACTATATACATATATGCATATACTATGATACTATATCAAAACTCCCAGCCTTGACTCAAAATTCACCTATAGCCTAGTAGACATCCTTAAAACTATATACATATGCATATGCATACACTATATCAAAACTCTACGGTGCATACACGTATGCAGGTTAACTTAATGTGTTCAACCTTATATCTATCTTGTATGATCCAGGTTACGTGACGGTCATACTAGCTAGCAAGCGTCCTATGTGAGAGTGCATCTTACCTTCCAATTACCTTTTTTTAATTCTTGGAACAACTACAGTTACCAATCAGATTTTTCTGGGAAGGACAAGGAAACAAGAGAAAATACCACATGGTGGCCTGGGAGGACATCTGTAAACCCAAGGCCCAGGGTGGACTTGGCGTTATGAACACAAAGCTTATGAACCTCGCCCTTATGACAAAATGGATTTGGAGAATGCTAACGGAGGATGACAACAAACTGCTCTGGCTTCAGCTCCACAAGGCAAAATATCCCGTGGACCAGTTCTTCTCGTCCACAGCGGTGGGAGGATCGCCCTTCTGGCACAGCTTACACAAACTTAAGGCTGTCTTCAAACAGGGAGCGAGATTCTTCCCTGGTAGCAACTCTGGTGTCCTGTTCTGGACTGATTATTGGACTGGGGAGGAGGCCCTCAGCGTGAGGTACCCTAGACTGTTTCAAATCTGTTCAGACCCGGAGATCACAATCGAGCGTGCCTATGAAGGTGACGGATGGCGCATCTTCTTTAGGCGCTTCTTTGGTCAGGAGGAAATCACACTTTGGCAACAACTGGTTCAGGAATTAGAGGAGGTGGTTCCGTCGGAAGGAGGAGACAAAGTGCTTTGGAAATTAGAAGCTTCAGGCCGTTTCTCTGTCAAATCCCTGTACAACACTTTGGTGCAGGGACCAGTGTCTCCTTTGGGTCCTGCGATTTGGAAGGGCAGGATCCCTACGAAAATCAAAATCTTCCTGTGGCAAATGTCCAGAGGCCGCCTACCCTCAAATGACCAGATCCTCAAGCGCAGGGGCCCCTCCGATGGGCTGTGTGCTCTGTGCGGGCTCCTGAAAACGTAAATCACATCTTCTTCCGCTGCGACCTTGCGCAATTCGTCTGGGCTGGAGTTAGGGACATGCTCGGAGTGACATGGAACCCCTCCTGTTTTTCCTCTTGGGAAAGCTGTATCCAAAGCTTGAATGCCAAATCTCAACGCATTCTCCGTGTTCTTTTTGCGGCGATCTGCTGGGCGCTTTGGAAAATTCGAAATAAATTCACAATCGAAGCTATTTTTACTAGCCAACCAGCGAACAGTTTTTTCCTAATCAGGCTTAACTTGCAGCTATGGCGACCCCTTCAAAGGAGCAAGGACGAACCACTGCTGACCCAACTTGTGGCGATGCTTAAAACTGTCTTCGACCAGACCTGTGCTCCACCTCAGCCACGCCGGCCTTCTACCTAGTTTTCATCTTTATGCTTGTTCGTCCTGGGTTGTAATATGCTACTTTGGTGGCCAGTGTGGCCTTTGACTGTCGTTATGTGTGATCGTGGGGTGTGTCCTAAACTCTTGTACTCGTTTTCGCCTCAGGGCTTTATTAATTTAAAGTCGGACGTGCCTTCGGTCTAAAAAAAACCAATTAAGCCTACTACACCCTAACTACATTTGGCGGTATTGTGGCAAGGAACATAGACACGGAGTCCAACGTTCCACTATGTGTTTATTTTTTTCATGTGGAGAATGCTCACACCCCCCTCCCCTAAGCTTATACACACAAGACCTGAAATCGTCACGTTGTATGCTACGTTGTAAATACACAGCGATCTCAGCTTTTGTTGATTTGATTTTGGAGCAGGAACCTTTAATTTTATCGTAGGCACATGAGCTCAAATATCTCTAATTGATTAGATGTTCACTTATTGTTTAGCATTGTACTATATGTATTGTGTATATGTATCTATGCTTCTGAAAAAACGATGAATTAATACTCTAGTTAAGACTCAATTGTTGTCATGCCATGGAGGTTTCTTATAAATTCTGCTGATGTTGAGAAAAACATCTCTGAAGGTCCATAATCGAGCAACTTTACACCATGACTAAGATATAATAACCTCTATTCAGTGATCTATATCAGTTTCTTTCCAAAACACACATCTTTATAACTTCTACCCAAAAGTGCACACAACTTGTCGTAGCTCTAGTTTCTTGCCGGTTTGCGATCCTGCCCGGGAGATGTCGCTTTTGGCTCTGCCAGAGTGTCAGTATATGTTAAGGTTGATCCCAATTCTATGGTTTTGACTGTAAATATAACTAAGACTCCTGACAATGTTTTTCGTTATCAATGATAACGAAAATCGATCTCTGAGTTGATCGCTTGAAAAAAAAAAGTGCACACAACACTCACGAGGTGCTTTGGTAGCTGAAAACTTGAAATAAACTTCGCGTCTCTTTGTAGGTCCTGTCCCGTTCGTTTGCAGACGGTTTGGCCATGAGCCCATGAATGCTGACCTTAAGCCCAGCTCCATTTCTATCACAAGGTGACATCTCTAAGATGACGAGCGTTCAGGTAACTCACTCTGAGCTCCATTTCTATCACAAGGTGACATCTCTCGTCGTCTCGCCGCCAATCATATACGTTTAGGTAACTCACTCTGAGCTCCATCAATTTCACAATGTGTAATAATTCACCCTTTGACGCGTGTTCAGACATGAAAGCACATGCATGTAGTGACGAGTGACGATAGAGACAGACGGAAGAACTAGCTCCATGCATGCACTGACTGGATCCCGCCCTATATAAAGGGCTCCGTTGCTCACGAACTTACTCATTCCACAACAGCTAGCTACAACTACAACTACCGTATACATTCGCTAAGATTGTTGGAGATATAGTGTGGAGCTCCCCAATGGCGCGCTCCAAAACCCTAACGGCTGGCCTCTTCACCATGATGTTCCTCGCTCCATGCATCCTCGCCGCCGACCCAGACCCACTCCAGGACTTCTGCGTGGCCGACCTCGACAGCGAGGTCTCGGTAAACGGGTACCCATGCGTGCCCACGTCGGAGGCCGGCGACGACTTCCTCTTCTCGTCCAGGCTCGCCACTGTTAGACATTGTATATATGGTAGTCTCTGTATTTGTACGTGTATGATTGTAACTCTGTACACTATATATATAATACCAAAATCAACCCTAAGGGAGTTGAGCGTTCCCACAAATCATTGTTTTACATGGTATCAGACTAAACCGATCTAGGTCATGTCTTCCGCTGCCAACTCGGACGCCGCCGCCGCGAGCTCCTGCGTCGCTGGCGCGTCGATCTCCCTCTCCTCAACCACCTCTGCACCACCAGCGCCGTCCTCTGCCATGGACCGCCCGCTGGTCTCGCCGTTTCTTGCGGCCCTTCTCGCCGGGCAGCCGCCGCCGCCGCTCGTGCCCTCGCCGATCGCCACGGCTGCGGCGGGCTCCTCTCGTCTCGGGCGCCAGCCCGATCGCCACGGCCCTGCCCTGGCTCTCTGCCGCGTCGACGTACCCCGCTCCCGTCTCTCGCATCACCACCGAGGTACCGCCTCCAGGACATGGTGATATTGTCCCTCACCCCGCGCCGCCACACTATGGAGCTGGCCCCCATGGCCATCCCTTGTTCTACGGTGCACCTGCAATGGCGTACGGGCAGCCCTCCTTGTCGCCCGCCCCCTCGGCAGTGCCTCCACCCGCGGTGCCTCCTGCCCCTGTGTCGGTTACACCCGCCGCCCGCGATACCTCGGCCTCTCGTGATCTCCCGCCGCTTCATCTCGCACATCTACTCACGGTGAAGTTGACCCCGGACAACTATCTCCTTTGGCGTGCCCAAGTTCTCCCGCTCCTCCGCAGTTATCACCTCGACGGCTATGTGGACGGATCGATTCCGTGCCCCCCTGTTGTGGTTCACCTGACCACCACCGACGGCGCGCCCCTGCCGGTTGCCAATCCGGCCTATCGTCAATGGACGGCCCAAGATCAGGCAATCCTCAGCGCCATCCAGTCTTCCTTGACGCCGTCTGTCGCATGCATGGTGCTCTTTGCCGCCACGTCGCGTGATGCCTGGACTACTCTTGACTCCAGTTTTTCTTCGCAAACCATGGCGCGCTCCAATGCTATCCGCAACAAACTCGCGGACCTCCACAAACTGGATAAATCTGTGACTGTGTACTACAACCAGGCTAAGGAACCGGCGGATACGCTTTCCTCCATTGGACAGCCTCTCGCTGATTCCGAATTCATTGGCTATCTCCTCAAGGGTCTCGGTGAAGAGTTTGACTCTCTCGTTGAAAACATTGAAGGGCGCGACCATGACAACCCGATCAAGCCTCATGATTCGTATGCCAGGCTCCTCAACACGGAGCAACGACTTGGTGCTCGCCGCCCGATGGCCCCGATTCCTCGGCCAATGCTGCCTACCGTGGTGGTGGGGGTGGCGGTGGCGGCCGTGGTCCTTCTCCCGCGCCTCGTCCCCCCGGTAGTGGCGCTCCTCCTCCACAGCCCTCGCAGGCACCTCGTCCCACCTCGGGCGGGCGCGGCCGCGCGTGGGTGTGCACCTGCCTGCGGTACCAAGGCCCCTTGTCGGGCTGTGCGGTATTGAAGGGCACCTTGCCTCTCGCTGCCACCGTCGCTTCAAAGCGGACTTCCTCGGCATTGGTAATGATGGCCGGGGTAATGAGAAGCAAGCTGCACTTGCGACTTATGGGGCGACACACGGGTCTACCTCGACATATCCCGTTGATCCTACCTGGTACATGGACACTGGGGCAACGGACCATCTGACTCATGAGCTCTCCAAGCTGCACTCACGGGAGTCCTACACCGGCCCTGACCAGGTTCGCACTGCTGACGGATCAGGTATGCGCATCTCCCATGTTGGCCAGGCATCTCTCCTTTCTCTCACCTCTAAACGCATTAATCTGCTTTAATGTTCTCCGTGTCCCGTCCGTCACTCGTAATCCGTTATCTGTTAAGAAACTTACTCTTGATAATGATGTCTTTGTTGAGTTTCACCCGTTTCATTTTTTTGTTAAGGATCGGGTCACAAGGGACGTTCTTCTTAGAGGTCGGAGTCGCCATGGTCTTTATGTTCTTGATGCCCCTGCCACACCCACTCGCCGCCCAAGTCTCCTGTGTGTTCACCGGCGTTCGTGTTGCTCCCTCTCGCGTGGCACGCTCGTCTTGGTCACCCAGCCACCCCAGCTTGTTCGTCATGTTCTTCGTCGCCATGAGTTACCGTTTGCCTCTAGTAATAAAGACTTAGCAGTTTGTGATGCCTGTCAACAAGGTAAAAGTCATCAGTTACCGTTTTCTGAGTCTACTCATATTGTTAAGGCTCCTCTTGAACTTTTGTACTCGGATGTGTGGGGTCACACCCAAACTTCTGTCAGTGGTCATAATTATTATGTCAGTTTCATTGATGCCTATAGTCGTTTTACATGGCTGTATCTACTTAAACGCAAGTCTGATGTGTTTGATATTTTTATTCAGTTCCAAGCACACGTTGAGCGCATTCTCCAACACAAAATTATTCACCTTCAGTCTGATTGGGGGGGTGAATACCGTAATCTGAACACTTTTTTTCGTGAAACAAGGGATTGTACATCGTGTTGCATGTCCTCATACACATCAACAAAACGGTGCTGCCGAGCGCAAACACCGTCATATTGTTGAGACAGGCCTTACCTTACTTGCGCATGCTTCCAGTTCCTTTTAGGTTCTGGAGTGATGCGTTTACCACTGCTTGCTTCCTCATAAATCGCCTACCCACACGTCTCCTTCATATGAAAACTCCTGTCGAGATTCTGTTCCATGAGCCACCCGATTATACCTTCCTCAAGGTTTTTGGGTGCGCGTGTTGGTCACACCTACGTCCCTACAACAGTCGCAAACTAGAGTTTCGGTCTAAAAAATGTGTGTTTCTTGGCTACAGTTCTCTCCATAAAGGATACAAGTGTCTCCATGTACCTTCTAACCGTGTATACATTTCTCGCGATGTTGTCTTTGATGAACATTCGTTTCCCTTTGCATCGCTTCCCATAGCCGAACCACATGTACCGTCTCCAGTTTCTTCTCCTGCTTTGCCTGGTCAATTTGAGGATGTTGCATATTCGCCCGTTTTGTTGCATAACCATGGTGCAGGTGTTGGACGAGGTGCTCGCCTTGAGTTGCTGGACAGCCAGGATGCTCCTGACCCCGTCGCTGCTGGCGGTGACGTCGATCACGACGATCACGCCGCCCCCTGCATGCCCCATGCAGGGCCACGCGCTGCTCCCGCGACGGCACCTCCTGGGCCGCTGCCCTCCACCCCGCCGTCGCCTACTGCTGGGCCGTCTTCGGGGCCGTCTTCGGCCGCTCCGTCGCCTGGTACTGGGCCGACGCCGCTGGCGTCCCCGCCCTCTTCACCGCCCACCTCGCCACTTGTTCCGTCTGCCTCTGCCACGCCGGAGGTGCAGTCTCCTACTGTTCCATCGGCCTCGACATCACCTGTGCCGCCGGTTGCCAGCTCGCCTGCACCGGCCTCGACGACTCCTCCGTCCTCGACTGTGACTGCTCCTGTGGCCTCTCGCCCTCACACGCGCAGCCAGAGTGGCATTACTCGCCCTCGTCAGCGCACTGATGGCACGGTTGCTTGGCTTGCTGCATGCTTGTCTCGGTGCCATTGCCGATCCTTCCGCCGAACCCCGTCATTATACAGCTGCCATGGAGATTCCACATTGGCGCAGTGCTATGGAGCTTGAGTATCAGGCTCTCATGAAGAATGGTACATGGACTCTTGTACCCCCCCGGTCTGGTGTTAATATCATTGACTGCAAATGGGTTTTCAAGGTGAAGACACATGCTGATGGTTCTATTGAGCGGTACAAGGCACGCTTGGTTGCTAAGGGGTTCAAGCAACGATATGGCCTTGACTACGAGGATACCTTCAGTCCTGTGGTCAAGCCCACGACTATCCGCGTTTTGCTTTCTCTGGCTGTTACGCGTGGTTGGTCTCTTCGTCAACTGGATGTCCAGAATGCCTTCCTTCACGGTGTTCTTGAGGAGGAAGTATATATGCGTCAGCCTCCTGGTTTTTCGGACCCGGATCGTCCTGACCATCTGTGCCGATTGGTGAAGGCCTTGTATGGTCTTAAGCAGGCCCCTCGTGCGTGGCATGCACGTCTTGGAGCCGCTCTTCGTGCTCATGGCTTTATTCCATCGACAGCGGATACTTCTTTGTTTCGCTTCGGGCGTCCGCGAGGTTACTATGTATGTTCTGGTCTATGTGGATGATATCATCCTCGTCAGCTCGTCTGTTACTGCTGCTGATCGTCTGGTCTCCTCGCTCAGTGTGACGTTTGCTGTGAAGGATCTTGGAAAGCTGCATTACTTCCTTGGTCTTGAGGTGACTCATGATGATACTGGTCTATCACTCACTCAGAAGAAGTACTCTCATGATCTTCTGCGACGTGCTGGTATGCTTCTGTGCAAGACTACCACTACTCCTATGTCTTCTTCTGAGCAGCTCACTTCTGTTGATGGTACCCTCTTATCTTCTGAGGACGCAACAGAATATCGCAGCCTCGTTGGCGGATTACAGTACCTCACCATCACTCGACCGGATATATCCTATGATGTCAACCGGGTCTGTCAGTATCTTCATTCTCCCCGTGATGCACATATGACTGCTGTGAAGCGCATTTTGCGATATATTCGCCATACGGTGTCCTATGGCCTCGCGACCGTGTGCCTCTTCCTCCACCTTGTTGTCTGCCTTCTCGGATGCGGATTGGGCTGGCAATCCTGATGATCGGCGATCCACGGGGGGATATGCAGTATTCTTTGGTCCTAATCTGATCGCCTGGAGTGCTCGAAAGCAGCCTACGGTGTCTCGGAGTAGTACTGAAGCTGAGTACAAAGCAGTGGGCAATGCCACTGCTGAGCTGATATGGGTACAGTCTCTGTTACGAGAGCTGCGGGTTCCGCAGCCTCAGTCTCCTGTTCTTTGGTGTGATAATATAGGGGCTACATACCTGTCGTCTAATCCAGTATTTCATGCCCGGACCAAACACATCGAAGTTGATTATCACTTTGTGAGGGAACGTGTAGCACAGAGACTGCTTCGGATCAAGTTCATCTCTTCTAAAGATCAACTTGCGGACATCTTCACGTAAGCCACTGCCCTTGCCTTTGTTTCAAGGTTAGTCGGCGCAATCTTAACCTGCTAGATGTTCAGTGACTACGGTTAAGATTGAGGGAGGGTGTTAGACATTGTATATATGGTAGTCTCTGTATTTGTACGTGTATGATTGTAACTCTGTACACTATATATATAATACCAAAGCCAACCCTAAGGGAGTTGAGCGTTCCCACAAATCATTGTTTTACAGCCACGGCCGGCAACACGTCCACCCCGAACGGCTCCGCCGTGACACGGCTGGACGTGCGGGGGTTCCCCGGCACCAACACGCAGGGCATCTCCATGAACCGCGTCGACTTCGCGCCGGGCGGCATCAACCCGCCGCACGTCCACCCTCGCGCCAGCGAGATCGGCATGGTGACGAGAGGCGAGCTCCTCGTCGGCATCATCGGCAGCTTCGAGTCCGGGGAGAGGCTCTACTCCAAGGTGGTGCGCGCCGGGGGGACGTTCCTCATCCCGCGTGGCCTCATGCACTTCCAGTACAACGTCGGCGCGGAAGAGGCCTCCATGTTCGTCTCCTTCAACAGCCAGAACCCCGGCATCGTCTTCGTGCCGGTATCGCTCGTAGGCTCAAACCCGCCCATCCCGACGCCGGTGCTCACCAGGGCGCTCCGGGTGAACGCCTCCGTGGTGGAGCTTCTCAAGTCCAACTTCGCCAGCGGGTCTTACTTCATTCCTAGGACCGTGGAATGATCTGTATTAATTCAGTTCGATATATATGCGTGCTTGCCCCAGAAGCTGTATGCATAGCTGATTAAGCTTCTGGTCAAGGTAGCGTCCTGTTGTAAAGATTGAATAACCTCGCCGTTCTGACGCCAGGGCCAATATATGCGAGGACTGTATGCTACTTCAAAATGTTCCTTTGGATCTAGCCATTTTAGGCATTCTGGTGCAGGGAATTGAATCCAGGTCAAATACCAATCCAATCCAGAAACGAAGGCGAGCGTCAATTCAATTTCGGCTCTTTGGTTTGACATTGAATTTTACACGAAATTTGGGTTGCACGCAAAAAAAAAAAAAGGAGAGAAAAACTCCCACTAGAATATGCCCAAACCCAGCATGAACAGAGGAAAAGCCCAACAGGCCTCACGGCATCTCCAGCAGACCGACAAATTTCGAACATCAAATGTGTTTGTTTTAATCAGGCCGCCGACACAAATTTAACAAACCTTCTAGTTGGGAGTAAGCTTCAGATCAGGCTATCATCTCCATAAATGACCTACCAACTTCATTATCGAGAAAACAATAAAATTGTTGTGAAGCCCATTATAAAAACGATGCATTATAATCCAACCTTTGTATCCATAATCACGTGCATAAATAGATGTGGTAAGCATTTCCCAAGCTTCAGTAAGAGTTTCATTTTCTTTTTTGCTTAAACAATAGAGCTAGGTTCCTACTATGGGCCATAACCGTAGATAATCCCAACTTCTCCATAAAAGAAGCTTTAATATTAAACCAAGATGTTAGGTTGCCTCTAGGTTGGTTTTTATCCACCCATAAGGTTCTCGAGCAAACCCTAAGAAAATATTTTTTCCTTGAGTGTGTTGAGATGTCCATATTCTTCATTTTAAGTTGCTCATATATTTTATCAAATTTACTCAAATAGTGGGTTCCTTCTTATAGATTCCACCAGACCTAGTCATACAAATTTCCTTTACTACTTCAAGATTTAATTCATAACCTTGACCATGCATGAACTTACTATTGTTTCCCTTATTAAATAACAAACGAGAATAGTTACACCAATATTTAGGGGGTTTTCAGTTTCTTACTACTCCCTCCGTTCTAAAATGTAAGGCGTCTAAGGACTGATCAAAAGGAAACTTTACTAATTTTGACCAAATATTTAGAAAAATATATTTACATCTACAATATCGATGGACATATTAAGAAAATATATTTTATGGTGAAACTATTCATGTTGATTCAGTACCATAAATGTTTATATTTTGTGTATAAATTTAGTCAAACTTAAAAAAAAGTTAACTTTTGACTAACTCTTAGACGCCTTACATTTTAGGACGGAGGGAGTATCAAGCAAAACACACACAAAAACAAAGGCAAGGCAAATAACAAAAATGAAAAAAAAGAAACAAGTCTAAAGGATGGATAGAGAGATCTTACAACGAAGTCAAGGTAGAGATGTAGACCTTCCCAGCTTAGATGGCAGCAAGTTATTGCTCCAACTCTCCTCCGCAAGATTGCCATAAAACCAAAAAAAAAATCCCGGCAACGACACTAGAAAATACTTCTTGATGGCAACACAACCGTACTATGCCAATGTGTTGGGACTCGAAATACGATGTGATGTAGGGAGCGTGATTTTTTCCTATAAAAGTGGCTCGAGGATTTATATCGAATTCTTAGGAAAAAAAATGTTTAATTCTCCCTTCTATCTACAACAAGTAAAGTG
Organism: Lolium rigidum; assembly: GCF_022539505.1. Taxonomy (NCBI): domain Eukaryota; kingdom Viridiplantae; phylum Streptophyta; class Magnoliopsida; order Poales; family Poaceae; genus Lolium; species Lolium rigidum. Next base: position 297,471,953 of record NC_061508.1, read on the forward strand.
AACTGTAGGTGCGGTGGAGTTGGGACGCGGAGGATATGAACCCAGGTGCACATGCACCCTATGATGAAAATTCCAAAAAAAAAAAATTATTTCAAAATTTCAGAAAAAATTGAAATAATACACACATGTATATCCGATGTTGATACTTATTTATGCAGATTTTTGCATTAAAAAAATGACCACTTGTGACCTACACATAAATGTGAAAATGGGATTTCCTATTACCGTGAACAGCACACAACCAATCATTATAGTGCCATTTGGACATTTTATCATTTTTATGTAGGCTACACACAAGTGTATTTTTCTGTGAAAACTTACACAAGTATCAACAGAATATGTACATGAAAAAAATTATTTCAAATTTTTTGAGATTTTTTGCAATTTTTTCCAATATTAGAGAAAACAGGTGCACCTACACCTGGGTGCATCCTGTTATTTCCCGGTGGAGTAGTGGCTAATCTAGTTGTCCATATCTCAACCAATCGGTTATTGTCTTGTATAAGTAACCTTGTAATCTGGCTATATATATGAGATGGCACGCTTTATGTGCAGAGGTCCCGGAAATTCAATTCGGCTCCCGGGTGCGTATGCTCCCTCTACCAAAAAAATATATTTCGAAATGTCAAAAAAATTGGACAAAAAATTCTACATGTACATCTTTATTATGTATGTGCATTCGTCAAGTTTCACGAAAAAACAATATTTTTTGTGGTCTATGTAAAAAGAAGAAACTTTATCATGTGAAAAGCATTATTTTTAGCACCGAATTTTATCTTTTTTACACACGTCACATGATAAGTCGATTTTTTATGAAACGACTTTGTGAGCGCGTAGCACGTGAAGATGTACGTACCAATTTTTTGTTTCAATTTTTTTGAAATTTAAAATATGTGTAATATGCATTTCAAATTATAGGGAGCATATGCACCCATGTTCCAAAACACCACTCCCCAGAGGTCCTAACTAGCTTACTGCAGCGCGCGGAAGATAATGGTTCTTTGAAGGGCGTCAAAGGTTTGTCGTGCAGCACCGGCAGTGCCACATCTCTTATTTGCTGATGACTCATTTATCTTGATGCAAGCTGATATCTCAAATGCAAGAACTCTCCAGCAAATACTTCATGAATACTATTCTTCTTCAGGCCAGTTGGTAAGTGAGACGAAATCAAGTTTATTTTCAGTCCTTGTACTTGGGTGGAGAATTGTGAGGCAAAATGCTTGGAATTACACATTCTCACGGAGGAATTTACGCGTCAGTAACTGGGTTGCCAACCCAGGTGGGTGTGGATAGTACAGATTGCTTTGTCCATCTTATTTATAAGATATGCTAGAGGTTAATAGGATATAAAGAGAAATTGAAAGTCTTTAAGCCAAGATCTTAAGTTGCCTCTAGGTTGGTTTTGAATCCACTCATAATGTTCTCTCATAAACTATAAATTTTCCTTTGAGTGTGTTGGTGTCCATATTCTCCATTTAAAGGTGCTCATATCTTTATTCAAATTTACTCAAATGTTCAGTGTGGTCCTCCTTATAAATTCCATTACATTTATTACAAATTTCCTTCACTAGTTCAAGATTTATTCTTTCCCATATTAAATAACAAGGGACTCATTCGAGCTAGCCTGGCCCAGCCGGCCAGTACAGGCAGTGTAAAAAAACTACTACTCTTTTCCAACGACTACATTTCGTCCCCAACTATAAAAGGAGGTATTCTTCCTCCTTGCAGCCTTGACGACCTACCTATCTCTCCAACATTACTACACCTCGTAAATCTTCTAGATCTTCTCCCCTAGCCACCCAAACATCTCGATTCTTTGAAGAGTGGAGGAGAAGCTCTAGATCTACAATCCCACCAAAAAAAATTAATTTACCACCGCTCAAATCTTTGTGAATCTTGGTACTCTTGGGTTCTTTAGAACACTAGAAGGAAGAGGTTGCCCCAAGCTAGTTCTTTGAGTAAAGCTTCGTAGCCATCACTTGGGAGCCTCTAATTCAGTTGTAGATGTATGCCTCAAGCTATGTGTAAAGGTTTCGGTTTTCCATTTGAAGGACCTAAGTGGAGCGGGACATAACGGTTGTGATTTGATCACCAAGAATAGGATAATGCATTTGTATCGTTAGTTGGCATTCCTGGCGCCACACTCCTCCAACATAGACATACTTCCCCTCAAAAGTATGAAACTACGATAATCAACTCTTGTGTCTCTGTGTGCTTCACTTTTGGTCACCTCTATCATTTACACATTTTACTATTTGTATCTTGTTTACTTGTTTGCACCTTGTCATACAAGTAAATCCAGAGCCGTTTTCCAAAACCTAGCGCCTTTTTTAACAATATATGGAAATTTATGTTCGTTATTTTTCCTAACAAAAAGAAAATGATAAATTTAAAATCCTTTGAGATGTAGTTATGTGATCTAATCTACTCCTAGTTAGCCTAGGGTTGAACTTTTAGTTTTTTTTTCTTTTTTCGCACTATCTAATTTACTTTCTATCAATAAAATTGTTATTCAAGAAAATACGTCACGTCACTGGGCCATCCTATCCAAACGGACAAACCAGCCCTCGCAGCCATTTTGGTATCCGTGTTCTGACCCAAACAAACCAAAACGGATATTTTTTGTCTGTGTTTTGCGTCTTGTGGCTGCATTCTAGTGGGGCGACCCATCGGGTTCTGGCCTGTCTGGGTCGGTCCGTACGAACAGGCGGACCGTCTACGTATGCTCCAGCGTGGCGACCTAAATAGACCGACCTGTCCAGCGCGACCCATCAGTTCATCAAATTTGGGGAAGGGATGCGTTTGCGCAGACACCACACATGTCCTCCCGTGTCCACCCACGTGGACCGGGGGCAGGCATGGCAGCTGCCTAACGACCTTCGTCCTCAATACATCATCAATGGAAGTAGGCTCACTCCAAAGCTATCAGCGCCGCCCGACGCATGCGTTGGTGCCGCTGTCGCTTCCGCTCCAGCACTGACCGTGTCGCATGCACTCTTACGTTGGCTCCTGCATCAATGCCAATGGTTTCGTTAAGAAATTGCATTAAGAGCATCTCCACCGGCGCCTCCGATAGCAGTCTTGATAGCAATTTGGAGGCCGGGGGCGAAAATGAGCTTGCACCGGCGCGCCCCAAAAAGCGCCGGCCAATTTTCGAGTCCAATAGAATCGCCAGCAACCCCGTGGCGGCTCCTTCGCTAAGGGCGCGATTCGGGAAGCCGCCTGTCAGCCACACATCCCAAAAGTCGACACTAGCAGGGAGTGATGGGGCCGACGCATCAGCGGCTCATTCAATTTTAATCTAACCGTCGCCTACCTCGCGATGGGAGTTATTGGGGCGCAGCGGCGGTGCAGTTTTCACAGACGCACAGCGAACCGTCCCATCGCGCGCGCCTTGCTCTTCGTGCCGCCGTTAATGAGCGCCACCGCTCCCCCGCCGCCCTCCGGCCTATAAAAAGGGCCGCCTCTCATCGTCCCTCTCACACACAAACCCTAGCGCCTCTCTCCCCAACCCTAGCCGCCACCATCTCAAGAGTCGATGCCATGTCTGGTAGAGGCGGAGGCCGAGCTCGTGGCCATGGTCGTGGTCGTGGCCGCGGCAGAGCTGCACGCTCGCCGTCGCCTGCGACGACACCGTCTTCATCGTCGGAGATGGACGAGGAGGGGCCCGTGCTGTTCGAGTTTGTTCTCGTCCTCAAGGGCGACCCACGCGGCATCCAGAGGCTTCCGGACTCCTTCGCCGACTTTGTCGCCAGCTACGAGCGCCCGACCAAGATGCATTTGCGGGAGGGTGCGTGCGGCTACTACCACTGGATCGTGGACGTGATCTACGACGCGCGCGGCAAGATGTACCTCCACATCGGCTGGGAGAAGTTCGCGCGCCACCACCGCCTCCAAGCCGTCTTCGTGCTTGTGTTCTCCTACTTTGGCGACAGGGACATGAGCGTCAAGGTGTTCGACGAGACGCGTAGCCGCCGCCACTACCACGGCGACAGCGCCGAGGAGGACGACGACTGAGTGTTGTTTCTTCGCAGCGAGTATAGGCACGCATGTTTTTTTATGTTCTTCCTCGAAAGAACCAACAGAGGCACCCTCACCAGCTAGAATTTCTAGTTTGGTTGACTGGGTGTGCCCTTGAGTGTTCTTTCTTGGCAGCGAACACACGAAACCTGCGTTGACACAGCGAACTGGGTGTGCCTAGTTAGGATTAATTTTTTTTTTTGCAATATTTTATATATGTGTCAACCATGGTTCAAACTATGTATTAGTTTGTGGAAAACCATGTTCCAAACTATATCTTCATGTAACCCCCCCCCCTTCCCAATTATGTATTATAGTTTGTGGAATAAAATGTTTATTATTCAATTTTCTATGCATTTATTTATAATTTTAATTCAAAACATCTATCGGGACCGCCGTTTTGGCAGCGCCGGTGTGGGAACACCTCGTTGGCGTCATCCTCGGCCTTCTTCAACGTCTCGAAGGACGCGACTAAGGCCCTCTGCTATGCCGCTTTCTCCTATGGGTCAGGGTCAAAGTTATCATGGTCGTCTGACTCCTCCCGTGCGGCCACCGCCTCCATGTGGTGTTGCTGCTCCGCGTCGAACGCCGCGTGGGCTGCCTGCTCCTCCTCTGCCTCCTGCTCCACGTCAGCTATGAACTTGGTGTTCATGTTCGCATCGATAACATCGTCGGTGCTATCCTTCTTGTCGTCGAACTCCTCGATGTCAAAGTTGTCGGCCGGGGAAGGTGGAGTCGCCTGTGGAGACGGAGATGGAGGCGGGGTAGCGTGGCCAAGGCCAGCGCTGCTCATTATGGCAAAGTTGGTGGCTACGGTGGTGGTTGTGCGGCGGCTAGGGTTGAGGAGGGGATGAGGCAGTCGAGCGCGCGCCCCTCTTTATATACGCCGGAGGAAGGCGAGAGACGCGGCACGTTTGGCAACGGCATTAATTTCCTTGACAGAGGGGCGATGGCCGCCTGGCACGCGAGGCGTCGCAATTAACGTCGCCGGTACTAGCGCGCTTGGAAAGACACATCAATCCATATCGCTACCATGCGGGTCCGTGGAAGATGCGAGCGGTCAAGGGATCGCGCAACGTTCCCCATACACATTGAACCGCATATTTGCTTCGAGTTTACGTCTTCAGGGATAGTCCAGTTAGGGCATGTACAATGGTAGAGAAGGCATGCCTTTCCTTAGCCCGCTACATCAGTTAGAGAAGGCATTAGATATAATTCATACAATGCATTATCTCTTACATCCATCTCTAGCAATTAATATGAATAATTAAATTTTGGTAGGAAATTTGTTATAAGGGAAGACATATGTGATACAATGGAGAAAATAGTCTTCCCTTATTTCTTAAGAGATGATCCCTTAGCTAAGGGAAGACAACCTTCTCTCTTCGTTCTCTCTCCTCCAACTAAGCAAAAATCTGACGTAGCATCTCTAAGAGAAGGCTGACATCACCCCATTGTACATGCCCTTAGAGCATCTCCAGTCGCGTCCCCCAAACCGTCCCCCAAAGCGATTTGGGGCGCGCCGGACAAAAAAAGCGTTCCAGCCGCGTCCCCCAAAGCCCTTTTTTGTCCGGCGCGGCCCGATACGGTGTCCGGCGCCCGAGCCCGTCCCCGTCCCACGGGGACGCTCCGGGGACGCCGGACACAACGAAAAGCGAGGCGGGAGTGGCGGGGCCGACGCGTCAGCGGCACGGAAGGCTAAAACCCCGTCGCCTACCTTTGGTCAAGCGACGTTAATGGCGTCCCTGTTTTCCCAGGCGACGCAGGGACGCGTCTCGCCGTGCATGGCCGCGTGGCCGTCCGCGCCGGAGTTATTGCGTGCAACCACCCGCTGCCGCCGCTGTTTTAAGACGCCCTCCAGTTATCGCCGCTCATCATAATCCTTCTCGTCGCCGCCGCCTCCCCTTCCCAGCATCCTCTACTCGCCGCTCAAAAAATGTCGTCCTCCCGCAAGATCGCCGCGGCGAGCGGCTTCGGCCGCGGCAGCCTCACCGTGGCGGAGGCGTGGGCGCCGTACCACGCCCGGTATCCGAGTCCCGCCGGACGTGCGGCTGCGCAAGCGGCGGCGGCTGGAAGATGGCCGTGAACGGCATTGGCATCCCGCCGCCGCCGAAGCCAGACACGCAGCAATGGCGGGACGCCATCAAGGCCCGTCGGGCTCAACTCACCGCCGAGGAGCGGGCGGATCCGACATGGGCGGCCAAGGACAACGACGACTGGTGGACGACGTACTTCAAGGCCAAGTACGACGTCGAGCCGCACAAGGCACCGACGGGCTCATCGGCGGGCCCAACAGCTGGAACAGGGAAGGCCGCGCCCTGTTCTGGGGCGTTCCGGGGCGTACCCTCGAGAACGTCATCCGCGGCCTCCGCAACGGCGCTCCGCGGCTGGAGATGCCGTCGTCGCCGCCGCCTTCTCCTCAATGGCAGCCGAGGAGGACGACGTACTCGTCCTCCTCGCACTCTTCTTCCTCGGGGCCGGCGCGATCGACGCCGTCGTCCTCGTCGTACCGGTCGGCGCCGTATACCGTTCCCAAACGGGAGGTCAAGGAGGAGCCGGCGACGCCCGTCAACACGAGGCGTGGCGGTAGCGGCGGCGGGCGGCAGCAAGGGAGGCGCGGCGGCGCCCTCCTCATCCCGAAGCCGGAGGTGAAGGAGGAGCCGGAGGAGCGTCGCAGCGGCGCTGCGCGGCGGAGTACGAGCGGCGACGGCGGCTCATCGCCGGCAGCGACGACCCGAGGACTGCCCGGGGCTGCGGGCGGCGTTCTTGGCGTCCATGGACGACAAGGACGCCTGGAGGGGCGACCCGGACGCGGCGATCGCCATGTCCATCCGCGACTCCGGCAAGCCGCCGGTGGACCTCACCGACGACGGCGAGGCAGGGACCAAGCGGCTTGGTGAAGGACGAGCCCGTGGACGAGCCCGTCGACGAGCGCGTCAAGCGGAGGTCGTCACCGACGAGATGTACAACTTCCGGCAGTACTACGACGCCTCCGGCCGTCGCAAGTGGTTCTAGATTAGGTTTAGTTTTAAAAGTTAGTCAAATTTCGTTCGAATCTATGTAAGTTTGGACGAATCTAATCGAATCTAGTCAAGTTTAAAATTTGCGAAATTTTGTTTGGGGGACGCGACTGGGGAGCGACGTCCCCCAAACGCGGCACGAACGAAACACGTCCCCCAAACGCTCAATCCGGCGCGGTTTGGGGGACGGTTTGGGGGGAGATGCTCTTATTATCCGTCGGGCCGCTGGCTCTGTATCTGTTTGCGTCGGGCGGGCAGTTTGAGATGCCCTGACATGGTCGCACCTCGCCAAGTCCAAGAAACTGGTCTCGCGCACGGACAGCTCACTGCATCCCATCGCACGCAGAAAACCGAGCGCCGCGCAGCGGTCAAAGCGTCAAGCCCTGGAGCGGAGCTGAGTGCCTGTCTCATCACCACTTCGCACGGCACTGAGATCGACGCCACCACCGTACCCAGAAGAGAAGCCTTGGCACAGAAGCACCTCCCATGGCAGAGCGACAGAGGGCTGTACTAGGGAAAAGAGATGAACTGAAACAGGCAAAGACGAAGCAGCAAGCAAACGCACGCAGGCAGGCCGCAGGCCCATGGATCGATGGGAGCCAGCAGCAATGGTGTAAAAGCTGCAGTATCACGCATGCAATCACCCTGGCCCCCGCCTGCAGCTGCAGGATCAAATCTCATGGACACTCGCCCAGTCCAGTCCGGAGATCCCTCGGCCTCCGCAAAGGCCAAAGGAAACAAAAACAGACACCGATGAACTGCTCCCTTTCTTGCGCCGAGGGTACATCGCTTGGTCCCTTTGTGGAGGTTTGACCCACCCACCAATGGCTTTTCTTTGGCCACTTCATTTCGAAACCTCTTTTAGCCTTTACACACGCCCCAAATCGCTCTGAACTCGACTCAAATCAGCTAGCGCCGCGCTTTTCTTTCGTTTCGCCATGATTCTTCTACGGGGCTTTTCGGTGGTTAGGTCTCTCCATCTTTGGATCAAGCCTGCCATTACTTTAGATTAGAGTCTGTCCCCTGATAAAGATGCAATTAAAGTGTCTCTCTCCCTCGCGGCCGTCAAGTTCACCTAGGTAATCTCCAGACTGACAGCGCTTGGAGCGTTGGAGGGTGGTGATCGTGGCTGTGTCAAAAGTGAAAAGGGAGCAAGAACCAAGAAGGTGCGGTGTTCCTAGGAACTGATGCACATGCAAAAGCCTAACCTTTGGAAGTTACAATGGCAGCCTGTTCTTCCTTTACAAAACATCCAGGCTACTATGCTCCCTTGCTTTCCCACAGGTATCATGTTTTATCCAACTTTGCTATGGTCTCCACCATAGGTTATGACTGTCAAAGGAAGATGACACTATCACCAAATGTTGAGTTGAAGGTCTAAGAGCATCTCCAGCCGCGTTCCCCAAAGCGTCCCCCAAAGGGATTTGGAGCACGCCGGACCAAAAATGCGTTCCAGCCGCGTCCCCCAAAGCCCATTTTTGTCCGACGCGCCCCCATACGGTGTCCGGCGCCCCGAGCCCGTCCCCGTCCCACAGGGGACGCTCCGGGCACGCCGGACACAACGAGCAGCGAGGCGAACCGACGCGGGCCCGACGCGTCGGCCGGCTCGGAAGCTCAGCCGCCGCCTACGTAGCGACGGTGCAGTTGCCGGGAAGCGGAACCGTCGCATTGGCAACCGCGTCGACGACGCGGCAACCGCCGGAATGGAGTCGGGACTCCTCGGAAGAGCAACCGCCGGTCTTTTTGACTTCTGCGCCGCCGTTCATCCGCGCTCAATAAGACCCGTACGTCGGCGCTTTTGGATCTTCACCGGCCGCATCCGACACCTCCGGCCGACGATGAGCTACATCTCCGAGCTCCCGTCCGACACCTCCAGCCGAGGAAAGCCTGCCGGATGGCGCCATTGGTGGGAGAAAGCTCCGACGCCCAGCCAGCGACGACGATTCCCTCCCGCCACTTGACAGCGGGGAGGAATGGCCGGGCGTGGAGGAGGACGCGGAGGAAGAAGGGTCGAAGGAGGCGGCGGTGGCCCGTGCGAAGGCGGAGGCGGACGCGAAGGCCAATACCGCCAAGGCCAAGGCCAAGGCGCAGCCGGCGAGCACCGGCGACAACGAGGAGGACTCCGACGCGTCGGCCGACACCGCCTCTTCGGAAGAGGTGACGAGCAGGAAGCGCCACCGTGATGACGACGACGAGGCGGGGCCATCATCGAAGAAGAAGTAGTAGTTTAAAATAATTTATATGTAATATAATTATGTTTTTTCGAAGTTTTATATGTATTTTGTTTATGTTGAACCGATTTGAATATTAGTAAAGAGTTTTATTCTATCTATTTAAATTATTTTTAATGTTTGGGAGCGGCGTTTGGGGGACGCGACTGGGGAGCGACGTCCCCCAAAGGCGGCACGAACGAAACACGTCCCCCAAACGCTCAATCCGGCGCGGTTTGGGGGATGGTTTGGGGGACGCGACTGGTGATGCTCTAACTACTTCTTTGATTTATAGGATTTGTAAAAGAATTGCTCATAGGATTTAGTTTCTATGAAATTTTTTCTATACAAGTTGTTTAATTTATAGGAATATATTTAATAAAAACTAATCCTATAAGAATCTTGTAGTGTAAAAAGCATTAGGTTATATCTCATGAAAATATTTCTTTGCTACAATTAAACACATTTATCTTCCCATAGAATTCAAATGAGTATGACATCCTAGCCTTATGCTTTTTATATTCCTATGTTTTTCCTATCCTATAAATCAAGGAGGCCCTTATTGTTAGACTATATGGCTAAGAGCCATCAGATTCTAAATATGATGATATTAATGCAACCCACGGCAAAAGAAAATCATTCAACCACAACAAAGGGAAAAAGATCTTGAGAGATTGACTATCAATAATTCAATATCCACATAGAAAGACCTTAAGTAGTATGTATTAGGCTTCCATTTATATTTAAAAAAGGAATTATCAGTAAGCATCCCTTTTGAACAAACAAAACATGACATAACGAACATTCTCCTTTCGAGAGTGGATTTTGTACACCCACCCATGAATGTGGGTGTTTCCGTGATCGTCCATTATGCTTTGAGATTCGGATAAAAATAGGAGAGAGAAGGGAATATTTTCATCTACCATGGTGGACACGAATCTCGAGAAATAAATGAACGGTGACGGAAACACCCACACCCATGCGTGGGTGTACAAAAGTATTCTTAACTCGTTAATTCTTGCCGAGAGGCTATTTTTTGTTGTCTCTTCCATAACCCATTATTTCTAGGCTTGTATGATTCATACTAGAATATTTTGAAACATAACAATAGAAAAAACAAACGGGATTACGGTGTCATGCCACTTGGAATGCTTTATGATTTATTTGCTCGATTTTCTTTGATACCACATTTGCAACATAGTATCCATGAATGGGAAGTTCTCGATGAAATGCCAGTGCAAATCAATTTCCGGAAAAATCCTTATAAAATTCATTTCAAATAATTCAAAGGGTCCCAACACATCAACATTCCTATTAAACCATTTTTGAATCAAAGAAGTCATAGATTACACGTTTTCTTATCATCCATTGTGTTGCTAAGTTCCTATGTTTTTACCCTGATCAGAAGGTACACAGGCAGCCGGATTCACCATTTGACAAGATTCGCAAGGTGGAGGTTTCGTTTTTTTTTTTTAAGAATACAGTACAACGCAGACGCTCACAAACACGCATGTACAAACACCCCTATGAACGCACGCACACCCTACCCCTATGAGCACCTCCGAGGGACTGAGCCGGCATATCTTGAGGTTGACGAAGTCACCACTGGCGCCTCGCTGTTGACGGGCACGTCACCTACCACTCGAAAGCATAGCGCGGTTAAATCCTGGAATAAATCCAGGTAAATGCAAACACCCATGTCAAGTCTAGGACTTGAACCTGGGTGGGCTGGTTCCACCACAAGGGACCTAACCACCAGAGCCGAGGTTTCGTGCTATGGCAAGTATGCATAAATAACACAATCCAACCGGAATTTGGAGAAACGCCCCGTTTTTCCAACGACCCTGCAGAAAATCGTTTGGAAAAAAGATAAATTCTCAGTCATTTTCCACATTCGTTCTTATTGAGAGGCAAATTTCTGTTGTTTCTTCCACGACCCATCATTTCTGTTGTAGAATTTTTTGGAAACACAAGAATAGCAAAAATGCATGATTAAAATGTCATGTCCCTTGAATGCTTTATGATTACAGTGTCATAACCAAGGTTTCAAATATCACGTTATTTTTCCGCTAATAGCGCGCTATACAATATTTACAGGGTTCACGCTAAATTTTAGTATTTTTGCTCGCTGTGACGCTATTTGTGAAATAATATGCTATATCGCGCTAAAACTTCATAGCGTTAGCGCGCTATTTTTTCAGGCAAATTGCTTTCACTTTTTCGTGGTGATGAATTGCAATCTGTTGGTTCCACTTCTAAATCAGAAGATAATATCGCTAATGTTAATAATTATTAATAAATAGTTTATACTATGTTGTTGCCTTGTGAAATGCTGATGTTAGCCTTCTAAAATATTTGAGATCTATTTTTATATGTAGTTATGTATGTATGATTCAGTTACTTTTGGACTATATATCCATTCGTTATAGTAATTTTTTTTTATTTTTAGGCTGTATTTAGTATTATTTTGAAAACGCTATTTGAAATATACCACGCTATTAGCAGGATATAACGTCCACAGCATTTGAAGGAGGCTACCGCTATTTCATTTAGCACACTATTTTAATCATTGGTCATAACCCATCCACAAGATTTGAGTGCATGGAAAGTTTTCTACAAAATGTAGTGCACAGGAATTTCTAGGAAATGTCCTTATAAAATTCAATCATACAATTAAGTTAACCGACATAAAGAAAAAAATCTAGGCTGTGTTTGGCAGCAAAATATTTTTGAAGTTTTTGGGAAATACGGCAGTTTAGAATCCTTTGATGTGTTTGGGAATGATGAAAAACTGTGGATTTTTTTTTTTGAGGGATGAAAATCTGTGGTATTAATACTGAAACGGATGAGCACAAGCCGTAACAAGGATACCATGCAAATACAGCGCAGTACACTGCATGAGCATGAGCCGTAGCCTACCAAGTTTAATGCATGCTTGCATGCAATCTGTTGTCTCTGGTGCATTTTGTTCATCTACGCCCACAAGTCAAAGTATCTAGTCTACTGTGCTACCCAGAGCTATCTCAAGTGCTTTGTTTGAGCTTTGAAGCACTAGGGCATCTCCATCGGCCCGACGCAAACGATTGCACAGCGTCCGCACGGACCAGAAATGCATCTGTACCCAGCTCCAGCAGAGCGACGCATCGTGTCCGGGCGTCCGCGGCGACGCAAACGCGGCGCAAATATGCGGCACGTTTGCGTCTCCGCGGACGCTGCGCGGTCGCGACTAGCGTCCGCTCGCTTCCCCCACGGGCCCGCTTGGCAGCGACCCTAGCTCGATTGGCCTCGAATTAAAGCACATCAAGCGCGCCAATATCAACCGCCGGAGTGGCAACCGCGCCGATCAACCCGCCAACCGCCGGAATGGAGCGCCGAACCGCCGCGGAAGAGCAATGCCATGCCTCTTCGTTATACGCGCCGCTATTAATCCCCGCAGAATATAACCCCTGCGTCTACTGTAATTCACGTCCAACCGCCTGCTTCCTCTTCTTCTCCAACACTGGCTAGCTAGACGCCATGAGCGATTACACGCTGCCGTCGGACTCGGAGAGCGAGAGCAAGTCGCCCGGATGGCTGCATTGTTGGGAATCACCTGCGATGCCAAACGGGCTCCACGGCGAGTGAGGAGGAGGAGGACGACGGAGGAGCCGATGCCAGCGATGGCCAAGAGGAAGAAAGAGGCGCCGCTGGCAGCGACGGCGAGGACGAGGATGGCTCCGACGCCAAGTTCGCCCGGCTGGAGGCACAGGAGGCGACAGACGACAAGGCGGCGGTAAGGAAGGAGGCCAGGGCCCGGGCAAGGGCGCAGGCACGGCCCGCGCGTCGTCTTCGTCGTCCGTTCACCCATGACGAAGACGATAGTACGTCCGACTCCAAGTCCTCCACGGACGCGTCGTCCCCCAGCTCCTCTTCCAATGAGGAGGTGACAAGCAAGAGGCGCAAGAGTCAGGACAACGAGGTAGGGCTTTCTAACAAGAAGGCAAAAAATAAGTTTTAGTTTATTTATTTTTAAATTTGTCTTGTTTGTATGTTATGTTTGAACTTTTTCGATTCGAGTAATCTATCCGGTGAACTGTTTATGGCAGCAATAAGATTTTTCTGTACTACTTGTTATGGCGATTAAACTTGGTCATACAAATTGGTGAGTTATTCAACAAAAATGAAGAAAACAGAACAGTTGCATATCCAAAATGCGTCGGACCGGTGGAGGCGGCCTCCGGCGCAAACGGACATTTCGCGTCTCACGGATACTTTCGCGTCCGCCAGGCGACGCGGACAATTTGGGGCGTCCGAAATGTCGCCCCATTGGAGATGCCCTTATCATCATTTGTTTGCTAGTACAAAAAAAATTGAGTTTTCGTGTAGCAGTATATGATATTCACAGCTCCCATCAATTGGTCAAATGGACGGTTAAACAACATTCTCCAAACGTTTTGGAGTTTTTGCCTAAACTGAGAAATACTATCAGAAAACTGCAGTATTCCTCCCCCGTGTATTGAAATACTTCAGTTTTGAAAAACCTTTGTTGCCAAACTACAAAAACTCTTTGAATCAAAGATGCCACATATACATGTTATCTGATCTTCCATTCTGCTAGTACATCTTTATGCTAGTTGCTAGGTAGTCCGATGTTCTTCCCCTGCCTTCAAGATCAGAAGGTACACAAGCTAGTTGCTAGGTAGTCCGATGTTTTTCCCCTGCCTTGAAGATCAGAAGGTACACAAGCAGCCGGATTAACCAATGAGGCATTGACCAATCGCAAGGTGGGGGTTTTGTACAATGGCAAGCATGCATCAAAACAAAACCGACCAGGAATTTGGACAAACGAATTGTAGCAAGACAAGGAAAAGCATAATTAACAACAAAATCCCAATTTTTCTGTTTTGAGGGAACAAAATCCCGATTTCTCCAGTCAGTTATCACAATTCACATGCTGGTAATGCTCTATTGGTTCTACACCGACTCAGGCTGAGTGAGCTAAATCCGAAACCAGTAACCAGGCTTTGTAAAACTAGAACACTGACCTCAATTAACCACACACAAAGTGGTTCGATCGCCTGCTTCGTCGCCGTTTCGTGCTGATCTTGGGCACCAAAATCACAATGGGGGGTGAAAGTAAATTACAGGAGCCCAAGAAGAGCACTCCATGAAAGTACCGACTCAAATATATAAACATTGTTTGTATGAAATTAGTATCATTAGAAAGTTCTTTTCAATACGAATCCAACGATACTAATTGCATATAATATAATCAAGATTTTGTTGCTCAATTTGTATGGTCAAACTTCGCCTTGGAATACGCGTGCGCCTTATTCCTTAAAACGGAGGTAGTAGTATCTACTAGTCTACTGTGCTGCCCTAAAGTGCTTTGTTTGAACTTTGAACCGCTTTGCAGTTTTATAGTACTATCACAAAACTGCGGTATTCCTACGGAAATACTTCGGTTTTGAAAAAACTTTGTTGCCAAACTATGAAAACTCTTTGAATCAAAGATGCCACATATACATGTTTTCTGATCTTCCATTCTGTTAGTACATCTTTATGCTAGTTGCTAGGTAGTCCGATGTTTTTCCCCTGCCTTCAAGATCAGAAGGTACACAATGTAGTTGCTAAGTAGTCAGATGTTTTTCCCCTGCCTTCAAGATCAGAAGGTACACAAGCAGCCGGATTAACCAATGAGGCATTGACCAATCGCAAGGTGGGGCTTTTGTACAATGGCAAGCAGGCATCAAAACAAAACCGACCAGGAATTTGGATAAAGTCGTAACGAGACATGGAAAATCATAATTAACAACAAAACCCCAATTTTTAAAATGTCCTTGTAAAATTCCATTCTGCTTGTGTACCTTCTAGAAAATGTCCTTATAAAATTTAATCATACAATTCAGTTAACCGACATAGAGAAAAAAAAAGAGTTGCAATACATCAATATTTCTATGAGAACTCTTTGAATCAAAGAAGCCATGTATACATGTTTTCTGATCTTCCATTCTGTTAGTACATCTTTATGCTATAATTGGTAGGTAGTCCGATGTTTTTCCCCTGCCTTGAAGATCAGAGGGTACACAAGCAGCCGGATTAACCAATGAGGCATTGACCAATCGCAAGGTGGGGGTTTTGTACAATGGCAAGCATGCATCAAAACAAAACCGACCAGGAATTTGGATAAACGAATAGTAACGAGACAAGGAAAAGCACAATTAACAACAAAATCCCAATTTTCTGTTTTGAGGGAACAAAATCCCGATTCCCCCAGTCAGTTATCACAATTCACATGCTGGTAATGCTCTATTGATTCTACACCGACTCAGGCTGAGTGGGCTAAATCCGAAACCAGTAACCAAGCTTTGTAAAACTAGAACACTGACCTCAATAACCACACACAAAGTGGTTTTTTGATCGCCTGCTTCGTCGCCGTTTTGTGCTGATCTTGGACACCAAAATCACAATGGGGGGTGAAAGTAAATTACAGGAGCCGAAGAAGAGCACTCCATGAATCAATAAAGTCGCCTACTTGTCTAGAGGATGTTAGGAGCAAGAACAGCAGAAGGCTAAGGATCGGTCCACAGGTTGGTCGTCAGATGCAGCCTCAATGGCCTCCCCAGGCGTAGGGAGGCGAGCGGTGGTCAGGGTAGCCGGCGCCCATGGCCATGGGCTGAGACATCGGTAGCGGCAGATGTGCCTGCACTTGCTGGGACAGGGAGGCGTCGGTGGCGTTGGAGAGGTCGGGCTTGACGTCGGCGTCGACGGCGTCGTCCTGGAGCGGGAGGCGCTCGTAGACGGCGTTGGAGAAGGTGGCGGCGAAGAGCGTGACGGTGCCGGCGGCGACGAGCGGCCCGACGATGCACCCGCCCACGATCTGGCCCTGCCCGGCGGAGAGCAGCACGGCGAGCCCCGACGCCTCGGCGGGCGCCGGGGGCGGGAGCACGGTGCCGGTCATGGAGAGCAGCTCGAGGCGGCCCGGGATGGGGCCCGCGGCGCCGCGCACGGCGACGTCGGCGACGGCGCCCGACGCGCCCAGCACGCAGACGCCGCGGCCGCGGCGGCGCGCGTACTCGGCGACGCAGGCGACCACGTCGGCGCCGGGGGGCACCTCGAGGATGTGCGAGTGGAGCGCGTTGGGGCTGTCGCGCGTGATGATCACCGGCGGCTTCGGCTTGTTCTTGGACCCCATCGGCCGGCCCCGCGGCCGCCGCAGCGGCACGATGGCGCCCGCCCCCGGCCCCGCCTCCACGCCCGTCGGGCCCTGGCCCTGCTGCGGCTTGGTCTCGGGCGAGAAGGGCGCCAAGGGAGCGTCTTGCGGCGGCGGCATGGACACCGGCGGCAGCTGGTCGTGCTGCAGCTGGTGCGGCGGGTAGTCCTGCCACCACTTGTTGCTGCCGGCGGCCATGCACGTAGGCTCCCCCCAATCCGCCACACTGGCTACCTCTACAGTAGAATCACACACGCGCGGCCCTTGGACCTTGGCTTCTTCTTTTCTTGGCGGTGTTTGTCTGCGGTCTGGCTCCTCAAGATCTCGAACTCGGGGACAGCGAGAGGGGGAGAGAGAGAGAGAGACTGCGCGGTTTTGGGCGCTGCCTCGGCTCCCTCGCCCGCAGTTGTACCCACGCGCAGGAGAGAGAAGGGGTCTCGGCCTGTGGAGTCGTAGAGCAGAGCATGGAGCGGCTCGTGACGGGACGGGTGGAGCGCGACGAGAAGGCCCGGCATGTGCGCGTTGTGGCGGCGACGACGGTACGTGTCGCGGTGCAGCGCGGCCAATCCGTAACGTTCCCCCGTCGTGGTGCCGTCCGCTCGCACCGTTTCCTGCGCGGCGTTTCAATTTTTCTCAGCGCAATGCACATTGACATTTGACATTCTTCTGACTAACATGCAATGTACATTGACATTAATCGGATCTACATTGGCCTACATCGACATCAATCGGATCTACATTCAAATCAATCGGATCCATAAACCGATTTGCAAGGGATCGAGTACTTACAATGGGACGGAACGCTAGCGGGCCCTTAAGAGGAGGAGGTTGCGCACATGCGCTAGCAAGTGCTCCACGATCTACCAGCCCAAATCCCGGAGGAAGCGGCGGCGGCGCCGGAGCAGCGGTCGGAGGACAGTGCGCTACTAGAGCAGCGATCGGAGGACATGGCACTAATGGAGCGGAGGGTTGCCGACGTGCTCGGAGTTGGTCGAAGGGCAATGCGACCGTGGCGCGGCATTGGGAGCACCCGCACGTGCATCGGGGTAGCGGGGAACCCCGGCGGAGGTTCCATCTCCCGGCTGGAGCCTTCTGCACCCGCCGCCCTGGTGGAAGGAAACCCTAGGTTGAGGGGGTGAAAAACCTCCATCTCAACATTCGCCGATCGAATCCGATGACTTGTAGTGCGGCCACAGCCGCGGTCCTCGTACCCATCCTGATGGGCCTTGAAGCGACGGGAGATTACCGATTTAAGATCGATACTCGACCAGGATCAATCACCGCTGCCTGCCTCGTACTCCTGGACCATGTGCATCCGCTCAGAGTTCGGGCCGGTGACCGTTGGGGCAGCGGGATCCGTCGGCGCTGGGGGCGATGGAGGCAAGTGAAGCGGAAGAGGCGAGGAGGCCATCAGTGGCTGTTGATGGGAGGGCCGTGTGTGTCAGTGAGGGAGTCAAGTGTGGAGACAGAGGGTGTGTGACCGGTGACTGGAAATGGAGAGAGAGGGGGCGAGAGAACATGGTGTCTCCCGCGCTTCTCCACACGTGCAACTGTTGCACGCCGCGTGCAAAATTACAAGACAACATGATAGGCCGACTGCAAACTGTCGATCTGGGCGTTCCTCCCGAGCTTGTCCCAAGGGTGCTTTGAGAACCAGTTGGGCCACAACTCGAAGACCTTCCGTGCAACCAAACAACTATTTTTTGCTGGCCCGATACGAGCTAAAGGCCTTCCAAGATACCAAACGTGCCCTTGGTTGCCCACAGGAATTTGTGATGTACATCCCATGGTTTGGTTTAAAAGTTGGCCCGGCAAACACGATTGATTTGAGCGTGTTCGTGGTGGAATATACACTGGCAAGCTGAAAGTGGAAACATGGATACACTCATGGAAAAGCACAAGACGGCGCGATGTATCAAAAACGCGTGTCATAAATCTTTTCATCGCCCACACTCCCTTTTCACTACCCTTTTGCACCCACCCTCCTCTTCTCTCACCTCTCTCTACTCCAGTTGTCGGCAGCTCTACTACTGTCGGTACATAAAAACCACCACTGCGATGATGGAAGAGCAGACAATCGAAGTCCTCCAACGAAAAGCCTCATCGACACGGAGCATTAGCATTGGGACATGCGCTGACGAGCACAAAGTGGAAACATGGCTGCACATATGGGGAAAAGCAGGAGACATCGCAACGCATCAAGAACGCACACCATAGATCTAGTCACTGCCCACTCTCCTCTCTCACCCGCCCTTTCGCACCCGCCCTATCCTCTCTTCTTCCCTCTCTCTCTCCTCTATCTGTCGGTGGTTCCAATGCTGCCAGTAGATCGAATACCACCACTCCGATGGTGGCAGATCATGCAATAGAAGCCCTATGATGGCAACCCTTCATCTATGTCGACGTGTTTTCCCCTGGTTCAAGCACTGCTCCCCAATATTCATCAATGGTGGTAAGTTCTCAATCCAATCACAAATAGTTGTAAATGAGTATATTTGTATGAGGGAGTGTAGTTCTATGCATATTCATTACTTGCACGGTTGATTGTAGTGATAGGGTAAACTCTCGATCAATATGCTTTTTTTTTCATATACTATGTTCATGTGCTTCGTAAATAGAGGATATATATGTACATACATGTGATTTTATGGTTAAATATTGCCTGATTGGGTCAGATTCGTTTTGTTGGGTTAGATCGGTGTAACATTTGGTGTTCTTTTGCACTATTCACGGTTCCATGTAGTATAATGTTCTATCATTACTTCGAATTATGTGCCAACATCCCAATGGTCTGCATAAATCCATTCTTATTATGATTGATCTTGGCACACGATGTCTAATACAAGGCGCCTCGTTGCAGTTTCGATGGTTATCTGCAACACTTGTAGGTGAAGATATGTCCATGTCGAACCTAGTTGTATGATCAAAGATAACCATGTTTTGATCATGCGTTTGGTTCAATAGGATCATCTTGTTTCTCGATATGTGCTACGTTCTACGAGACTACCGTAATTAATGATACCAATTTGGCAATGATCTACGATTGATTGTGGTACTTACGCCATGATTAAAGTATGTGGCACTATGCCTTTCAGGGATAATCCTGTCAAAACATGTGATTTGTACAAATACAAATGTTATGCATTCTACTTGGTTCGTTAGCTCCATCCCTGAATTTGCGTGTCCAATGTAAGTATGAGGCTCAAGTGTGTTCATTTTACTCTGTTCTCTTACAATGGTCGGTGATTAAATTGTGTAGCACCATGTGTTCAAGAGATGATCTCCCAAACCTTG
>NC_061508.1:297491788-297678937 GCF_022539505.1 Lolium rigidum
GTGTACGATCACATGGTGGTCCTACTTGATCAAAATAAAGCTAAAACGACCTACTACGATCTAGGGTTTTCACCACATAATCGGAACATCCTACGCGTGATTGAGCCTGGCGGCCACGCACGGTGATCATAAACCGACCCTAGACAAGGCCTAAAAACCAACATGAAGTTGATCCCCGGAACATCCTGTCTAGGGCTAGCAAACTACACCCTACATGCCACTGGATCCTTCAACCCATTTGTAAGGCCTAACTATGCAGATATTAAACTAATCCTTGAAGATCAAGGAGCAATCATAACGGATCGGATCTACTAAATAATGATCAAGCGAGGTGTCGCCCTTACACCTAAGATAGGTGTAAGGGCGGCTACACATCTAAGGGTTGCACGGACGAAAGCATATGATACTATGAAACAATGCTAACCCTAACACATCTATGATAACTACGTTGCTCGCCATCAACAAGGCTTCAGCACGAGCAACGCATGAACAGCGAATAAACGTGTACTGCCTAGACCGCAAGATGCGATCTATGCAGCATGATGCTTACCCGGAAGAAACCCTCGAGACAAGGGAGTTGGCGATGCGCCTAGATTGGTTTGTGGTGAACGTGATTGTTGTTTATTTCAGAAACCCTAGATACATATTTATAGTCCGTAGACTTTCTAACGTGGGAATAATCCCAACCGTGCACGAGCCAAATTCTATCTAACCGACACGTATCCTACTATATTTACAGATACACGGGCAAACTAGCCCAAACTTTGTATACAAGGCCGATTCATGTATCCCTTCCATGTATATTCTTCAAGCCCATCTTTAATCGCGGCCCACCTCTGATCCGGTCAAATTCTGGTGATAACAGTACCTTGGGGAGCTTCTTCATTTGATTTAGAACACTATCTTGTGGTGATCATTAGAGTTTGATTCACTTGGTATCTTTTGTTTTTGAATGATATTATGGGAGTGATGATTCCATGTTTGTGCACTTTATACTCCAATGCAAATTGTCTAGTTTTGTACACAAACCTTGGGGAGCTTCCTCATATTATTTAGAGCAATCTTCTTGATCTTATCATAATATCTATCTTTCTTTTGGTATCCTCTTTGTGGTTCTTTTGGTTGCTTGCTTCATTTGTTGAAGCTTCTTGACTTTGTTATCTTTTTGCAATCTTTGATCCTATCTATAGTGTGATTCCTTCCGAATATTTGTCATTGGATATGTGCATTTGATTCCACTCAAATTATGAGAAATGCACACGCTATGGAGGAACTCTCACTATATTGGCCTTCTAAATTTTTCACCCATTTCGGCAATTGGTGCCAATGGGGGAGAAGTTTGGAGGGTTTAAGGGAATTTGGTTATGTCTTTGCTTTGTGCTTAAGCATGTGCCTTTATTGCATTGCATCTTGTTGCTTTGCATAGTTGAATATTTAGAGGAAACTCCACTAGGCTTTGAATGCCAATATATGCAATGAAAGTCAAGATCATTCACACATGCATATATTATGGGGGAGTTTGCTCTATATATTCGACTTATTTGTTACTTCAATTCCTTATATAAACCCTCTCAAAGAGATTGTCATCAATTACCAAAATGGGGGAGATTGAAAGTGCATGGAGCCCCCATGTGTGGTTTTGGTAATTAATGACAATCCCTATGGACTAATGTTTGCATTGAGTTATATTTGTAGGAGTTGTCCATAGGCAATTCTTGAAGCATATGTTGGCTTCAAGGTTGCAATAAGAAGAATTTGATGAAGGATATCAAGTGTCAAGTATGTCTTGAAGATGAAGATGAAGATGAAGTGAGCCCTCAAGTTACTTCAAGACATCAACATGTTTGTATTAGGTTGCAATAAGAAGAAATCGATGAAGGATATCAAGTGTCAAGTATGTCTTGAAGATGAACATGAAGTGAGCCCTCAAGTTATTTCAAGACATCAACATGATG
This sequence comes from Lolium rigidum, assembly GCF_022539505.1. Lineage (NCBI taxonomy): Eukaryota > Viridiplantae > Streptophyta > Magnoliopsida > Poales > Poaceae > Lolium > Lolium rigidum. Next base: position 297,493,744 of record NC_061508.1, read on the forward strand.
AAGAATGAAGAAATGAAGTGCAAGTTCAAGATGAGCCAACTCGAAGAGTTCATAAGCTTGAAGCTTGCCATGGAGACATGAAGTGCAAGTTCAAAATGAGCCATCTCGAAGAGATCTTTTGCTTGAGTCTTGCCATCCATATGATGATCATGGATATGTGAAGATGCGCCGAAGAAGAAGCTCTCCCATGGTGGATTATGGGGGAGCAATCCACATGGTGGTCATGGTTAAGTGAAGATGCGCCGAAGAAGAAGCTCTCCCATGGTGGTTTATGGGGGAGCAATCTACAAGACTTCGTCAAGCAAGCACAAGCAAGAAAGGCGTTCCATCTTGTTGAGGTCAAGATCGTCGTCATCAAGCTCAAGTGGAATGCGCAAGTATAAGGTTTGCTCTTGATAGGGTTTCTTTCTCACCGGTCTCATAGTGTAGTTGGAGACCGGTTTATAGTTTAGTTGCCGTACTATCAAGAGGGCTCGATGCGTGTAGTTGACACGTCCGTTGGGAACCCCAAGAGGAAGGTGTGATGCGCACAGCGGCAAGTTTCCCTCGGTAAGAAACCAAGGTTTAATCGAACCAGTAGGGAGTCAAGAAGCACGTTGAAGGTTGATGGCGGCGGGATGTAGTGCGGCGCAACACCGAGAGATTCCGGCGCCAACGTGGAACCTGCACAACACAACCAAAGTACTTTGCCCCAACGAAACAGTGAGGTTGTCAATCTCACCGAAGCTTGCTGTAACAAAGGATTAACCGTATTGTGTGGAAGATGATTGTTTGCGAGAGAAAACGATAAAACAAGTATTGCAGCAGATTTGTATTTCGAGTATTAAAGAATGGACCGGGGTCCACAGTTCACTAGAGGTGTCTCTCCCATAAGATAAAAGCATGTTGGGTGAACAAATTACAGTCGGGCAATTGACAAATAGAGAGGGCATAACAATGCACATACATGACATGATAAGTATAGTGAGATTTAATTGAGCATTACGACAAAGTACATAGACCGCCATCCAACTGCATCTATGCCTAAAAAGTCCACCTTCGGGTTATCGTTCGAACCCCTTCCAGTATTAAGTTGCAAAGCAACAGACAATTGCATTAAGTATGGTGCGTAATGTAATCAACAACTACATCCTCGGACATAGCGCCAATGTTTTATCCCTAGTGGCAACAAGCACAACACAACCTTAGAACTTTACATCACTTCGTCCCAGTGTCAATGCAGGCATGAACCCACTATCGAGCATAAATACTCCCTCTTGGAGTTAAAAGCAAAAACTTGGCCAGAGCCTCTACTAGTAACGGAGAGCATGCAAGATCATAAACAACACATATGTAATAACTTGATAATTAACATAACATGGTATTCTCTATCCATCGGATCCCGACAAACACAACATAGAGTATTACAGATAGATGATCTTGATCATGTTAGGCAGCTCACAAGATCCAACAATGAAGCACAATGAGGAGAAGACAACCATCTAGCTACCGCTATGGACCCATAGTCCAGGGGTGAACTACTCACTCATCACTCCGGAGGCGACCATGGCGGTGTAGAGTCCTCCGGGAGATGAATCCCCTCTCCGGCAGGGTGCCGGAGGAGATCTCCGAATCCCCCGAGATGGGATCGGCGGCGGCGGCGTCTCGGTAAGGTTTTCCGTATCGTGGTTTTTCGCATCGGGGGTTTCGCGACGGAGGCTTTAAGTAGGCGGAAGGGCGAGTCGGGGCCCGACGAGGGGCCCACACCATAGGGCGGCGCGGGCCCCCCTAGGCCGCGCCGCCTTGTGGTGTCGCCACCTCGTGGCCCCACTTCGTATGCTCTTCGGTCTTCGGAAGGTTCGTGGCAAAATAGGCCCCTAGGTCTTCGTTTCGTCCAATTCCGAGAATATTTCGTTACTAGGATTTCTGAAACCAAAAACAGCAGAAAATAGGAACTGGCACTTCGGCATCTTGTTAATAGGTTAGTTCCAGAAAATGCACGAATATGACATAAAGTGTGCATAAAACATGTAGGTATCATCAATAATATGGCATAGAACATAAGAAATTATCGATACGTCGGAGACGTATCAGGCTCTCGAATGAGTAACTCGATCGTATCGTTCGGAGAGAGCTCAAACCTTTGCATCCTTGAATCATCTTTCTTGGTTGTTATTTGGACCTTATCCATGTGATGTTTTAGAGCTTGTGCTTATTCTCATGACAAGCTCTAGTTCATCGAAAATGGATTTTGCATAGATCACTTGTTGCGTTTTCGAGTTTGGTTCATCATCTTTCTTGGTTATTATTTGTATCTTATCCATGTGATGATTTAGAGCTTGTGCTTATTCTCATGACAAGCTCTAGTTCATCAAGAGTGGTTTTTGCACGGGCAACTTGTTGCATTTTCGAGATTGGAGGTTTTACCGGTATGACTTTTTTAGATAAGTCAAACCTTTCATCATTTGTTTCTATCCTCCCTTGTTGGACTATGATGGTTTCCTGCATGATCTTGTAGAGCTTGTTCCTAGCTTCAAAACAAGCCCAAGATCATCAAAATCGGAGTCCGGATGCTAAAGTTATGCCCGTTTTAGTTTTGGTGTTTCTGCAGTTTGCTAGGCCGGATTTTCCAGGCCGGATATTTCCAAAATATCCGGCCCCCTCGAAATCGGCTAAGGACCAGAAGAAAAGCAGCTCTGGATAGGGGCCGGACATTTGGCCGGATTTTTACCAGGTTTTGTCCCTGAGGCCGGATTATCCGGGGGGCGGATTATCCGGCCCCAACTTGGGCCGGAATATCCGGCCCTGGTTTTGCCCAACGGCTCGATTTTGTTGGGGGGTATAAATACCCCCCTTCTTCCTCCTTGGGCTGTGGCTTCTCTCACTCTCTCTCTCCTCCATGGTTGAACTAGAGAAGCTTGCACTATCTCTCAATCCCTCCATGATTCTTGCCCCCGTTTGAGGGAAAAGAGAGAGGAGATCTAGATCTACTTTTCTACCAATCAAATCCATCTCTTTGTGAGTGGAACTCTCTAGATCTTGATCTTGGTGTTCTTTGTGAATTCCTTTGTTCTTCCTCTCTTATTCCCCCAATAGCTTTTGGTGTGTGGTGTGAGTACCGCATCTTGGGGTGAGGCCTTTGTGGCGTTGGTGTGCATCGAGCAACCACACCTCAAGGTGAGCCTCTTGTGGCGTTCGGGAGCACTAAGCAACCGCACCTCTCCACCGGAGATTAGCACTCGCAAGAGTGTGAACTCCGGGATAAATCATCTTCTCCCGCGTGCCTCGGTTATCTCTATACCCGAGCTCTTTACTTATGCACTTTACCTTGTGATAGCCATCGTGCTTGAAGTTATATATATCTTGCTATCACATACTTGCTTGTATTGCTTAGCTTAAGTTGTTGGTGCACATAGGTGAACCTTTGCTTAGAATAAGTTGTTGGTGCACATAGGTGAACCATAGTTTACAGGCTTTGGGCTTGACAAAGTAAACGCTAGTTTTATTCCGTATTTGTTAAGCCCATCTCGTAAAAGTTTTAAACCGCCTATTCACCCCCCCCCCCTATAGGCGACATCCGTGTCCTTTCAACCGTGCACAAATACATTGCTTGTGCATGATCATTGGTCTTGCAGTATCATCTCTTAGTCATTTGTATGCTATGTTAAAATGAGGCTCCCGATTCTGAAACATGTTTGTAATTTTTTCGATCGGTCGATCATTAAAATTATGTTTCACCATCTTATTCGAAAGGGTGTCCATAAGACCTTGTAATTTATGCATGCAAATTTGGTTTTCTTTTGTAGGTACTCGTTTTGCTTTGTGTGTTATTATACGAGGTTATATCTCTTTGACACAATGCAGCTCGATCTGTAAACGTACAAATTTCTTATTGGTTTTTTTTTGCACTGCTCCGAGATGATGGGTGTGTTGTCTACAACCTTGGCTAAAGGGTGCTCCAAGGATGCTAGAGAAGGAAGCGACACCAAGAGGTAGAGGGGAAGGCTGCCGAAGGTGGGGAACTTCCATGACGACATTGGTCCAAGCCATTTTGCTAAGGTCATCATGGCACCAAGACTGGATTTGCTTCCAATTCCCGACGCCTTCCGTCAGTACCTTGACACTGTCCCAAAGACCATCATCATGAAGACCAAGACTGATTTCTCCTGGATGGTGAAGTTGAAGGACGTCAATGATAGTATTGCCTTGGATCAAAAGTGGTTTGGATTTCCATTTGCTCATGACATCAAGATCAAGTACTTCATGAACTTTAAGGCGCTCAAGGGCGATGTATACAAGGTCACGAATTTTGATTATAGCATGACTGAGGTGGTTTCTTACTGAGGGAAAACTTCCTGCTGTGCTCATCATACCTTCCTCTTGGGGTTCCACTCAACGTTGCGAATTCTCCTTCATCAACTCCGCGCCCAGCAGGATGCTGGCATATGGAGCTCCTCATGATGCTGCCGATGACTATCTTCGGATGGACGAGTCCACCGCCCTTGATTGTTTTGTATCGGTTCTATAGGGCGGTGATAGCAGTGTTCGTTGACTTCTACTTGAGATCACCCACTGTCGAAGACACTGCCCGGATTCTCCTTGTCAATGAAGCTCGAGGATTTCTAGGGATGCTTGGAAGCATTGAATGCATGCATTGGGAATGGAAGAATTATCCGTTTGCCTAACAGAGAATGTACAAGGGTCAAAAAATGTTGCATTGTGATACTTGAGGCAGTGGCTACCCATGATCTCCGGATTTGGCCCTCCTTCTTTGGTATGCCGGGATCTAACAACGATATCAACATCTTGCAGTGCTCGCCGATCTTCTCCAAGCTTGTCGAGGGCCATGCTTCCCCGGTTGACTATGTGATCAATGGCCGGCACTACAACAAGGGATACTATCTTGCAGATGGTATCTATCCAAAGCGGGCAACATTTGTGAAGACTATCTCAAGTCCCGTCCTCCCGAAGCATGCGGAGTTTGTCAAGGAACAAGAAGCTTAGCGAAAGGACGTCGAGCGTGCATTTGGTATCCTCCAGCAGAGATTTGCTGTAGTCCGGTTCCCCGCTATGACTTGCTCCAAAGATCAGATGTGGGAGGTGATGAACTGTTGTGTGTGCTTACACAATATGGTTATTGAGAATGAGCGAAAGTATCCAGTTCCTCTAAGCGTGCAAGCTGCACCATACGATAGAGAGGGTCCTCTTGCATAGCCTAATCACCAGGTGCCGGCATCGCGGGCTTCATTCATCGCTATGCGTCAGAAGATTCGATACTCCACAATGCATCAACTGCTGCAGGATGATTTAGTGGAGCACATATGAAGGCTTCCAGGCAACACCAACTAGTTTTCATTTGATTTGTTTCAAAACTTGTTAAATTATTTGCTTGCTATGTTGAACCGTAACGTTTATTTGTAAAAATAGGCCAAATATTTGCCAAAATTTGTCAAATACGCTGAACTGTGAGTTTATTTGTGAAAATAAAACCAAATATACCGATCCGCGGGTATCTAGCTGGGGCGACGGCTGGAAGTTCGGTGCTCCCCACGCCAAACTTTCATCCAATCCGACGGTACTTCATCCCGGATTTGGCCATGGGAGCGCTAACGGGGCTGGAGGTGCTCTTACCACATACTACGTATATGTTTGAGTTTGAGCTACTTCTTTTTTTAAGCGGGCCAACTCTTCACTGTAGATGATGCTAATCCAGTTGCTGTCGTGTGCCATGGGCATTGCCTTAATGTTTACTCTGAGGTCCTAAAGTAGGATTATCCTGCTCGATAGTATATGTATTTGAGTGCAAGTGGGCCGTAGTCAGCTAGTTAATCCAGAGATTATTTTTGTAGCAACTTTGGGTGATCCATGAGCTGTAATAAGTTTTGGATTTTTTTATTTTACTACTTGTTATATCTGGATTCGTTTTAATAAAAAAAGCTGCATGCATCAATTGATGCAGAGGCTGCATGCATCAATTTCATAAAAAAAATCCAGAGATTATTTATGCAGGCAGTTCGCAGCTTACGTGACGTTGTCCGCATATTTATTTCACATTGTACATGTTAACGATGTTTTTTTCTAAAAATGCCAAAATTACATAATTTAACTTTTTAAGAAAAGTCTTATTCATTAGTAAGAAGGCAGCATAATCAAACATTGGGAATGAAGGAAACAACCACATTTGTGGAAAGTTTGAAAATGCAGGAAGACCACAAAAAAATTGGGAAATAAATAACATTAAGATAACATAATTATTTGAGATAATTGCGAGAGGATGGAAACCCTAAATATAGGAACATCTACAGAAAATTACCTTGTGTGAAACCTAATTTATAAAAAAATGTACTAAATTTTGAACCATGCATGATCCCCACAGTTAATTTTTGCTAAAATAAATAAATAAAAAGATAGATAATCTAAGCGCCCATGAAAATCGCTCGGTTTCTTTGTTTTTTTAATCATAGGCCATACATTATTTTTAGATTTTCTCAAGTTTATGTTTTTTTGTAATAATACTTTGAAGTTCTGTTTTTATATTCTTTATTGTTTATTTTTAGGGGGTTGAATAGATTTTTCTAGAATATATCTAATATTTTGATGCTCAACCATTTTGTATTTCTTTTTGCATATTATAGATGTTTTTAAAACATATGTATATGCTTTGATTGTTTTTTGCATTTTCCATTTGTCTTTTACTGATTTGTTTGGAGTGAGTATTTTACTGATTTTGTGTGCTAACTAACTAGGATATAATGTATGCGAAACCATCGCCACATCATCATCTGCCCTACGATTTTGTTTGAAGATGGAACCGTTTCGTGTTGAAAGTTAAGGATTAGACTTGTGTGTTCTTGGAGTTCAAGAAGAAAGAAAGCTCACATCATAGGTAGACCGATTTGATGCTTGAAAGTTGGATAAGACGGTGATCTATGTTCAGATAAGGTCTGGTTGGGACTTAGTTCAACTGTACAGTTGTACCCTGAAGAAGGTAGCTGTCTCGAATGCTCATGCAACACCCCCTAAAGCTGCCAAGTGGCCAAATCTGTGCGTCGGCTCATGTCCTAATTAAACGAAACCACACCAATGACAGCGAAGATTAGCCCTGATCATACGACTTGAACCGCTTTTCAAGGTCACGCTTTTGTCGGGGCGTGGCGCACTTAGCCGGGGCTAATGATCCCGGCGCCGGTGCCGGGCACATGGGCGTCGCCCCGGCGGCACGGCACGGCGCCGCTGCCGGCACTATAATAAGCGCCTAATCGCCTCGCCGGGACACGTAGCGGGGATTAGCCGGGATAATCGAGGGATCCAATGGCGGATTTGTCGAGCTCGAAGGTGCTCGCGCACGTTACGGCCTCGCGCGCGGCTGCATGCGCTGGCCGGCCGGGAGGTATTTTAAACTTGGCTCGTACAGCTGGGATCATGTGTGTGGATCGAGCTAGGAGAAAGGTTTGTTAATCCGGCGTGCTTAGCTGTGATGTGAAAAGGGCGAGCTTGGCTTGATTCGGAGCATGTCGTACCGATTTGTTTTTTGATCAAGGGGTGTCGTTAGCGAAGTGGCGCCGCTTTGGCCGAGACCAGCGACAGATCACGCACACACTTACCGATGAAGATAACTTAAGCAATGGTGCCTTGGAGATGTGCAAGTTCATGTCTTCATGCAAGGGAGGAAATGTGCACGCCGCAGCGTCCATTGTACTACGGTGGAGTGCGTTATCTGCCTCTGTGTAGACGGGTACTCGTTCTGTCCCTGTTCCAAGTATAGAGTTTTCAAAAATTCTCTAGTGAACATGGCGTTTCGTCCATTAAATCAAATCATTTCTTTTTTTTTTTTTTTGAGAGGAAAGGTACGATTCATTAAGAAACAAATGATACACCGCACACCAGAACCCGCTTGAACAACCGAGCATCACACGTGGTCGAACACATTGCAGAAAGACCCTGAAAGAAAACGAAAATTACAAAACGATCCCTAGTCAATCTGCAACCTCCAGCTACTCCACGAACCGCCGGCGACCGCCGACGACGATGAACACGGTGGAGCACCATCGCCCAACAGGCTTTAGAAGCTGCATAGGGGGCCCGCTCGACACGGAGCCGATAGAAACTCTGAGGAACATCGGTCGGAAACATCCCAATGCTCCATCGCATCCCGGATCCTTCGGATCGGATCCTCCGCCTTCTAACCACCATCCAGAGCTCGACCAACCTGCTTCACTCGAGCTCAAGCAGCATCGATATCGCCCTTCACCAGGTCGCCTCAGGAGCCCACAGAGGCCGTCACCACGACAACCAACATGATTCACTCCCGGACGAATAGATCCTGCAAAATCCTTCCTTTTATTGAATCGGCCTCGGTCACCTCCAATCCCGCAGTCAATCCCCCATGGACCCCTGCAGCAGAAGAGAAGCGACCTGGCTCCGGTGCGAAGGAGGAACGCCGGAATCCAGCCGAGGAGGGAGATACCGAGACGGGCATCCGCCACGAGCAAACTAGCACAAACAAGCAAACACACAACACCTACCGCTAGATCTAGTATATACATGGAAGGCCTACCACCTAAACCATCCCCTCGCCGGCCAGCCTTGCCGCCGGAAAGAGAGAAGGATAGGGGTGGCGACATCTTGGACGCAATCAGAAGAAACATTAGGAACCATTACAGACCCCAGAAAGTTCAGAGCTACAAATTAAAACATGTGCCAATTCATTGAGCTACAATGAAGAAAGAGCAACACACAAAATGTGTTGCCATTTTCTCGATGTCTCGCATGACAACCCCCAAAACGAACGGTCAAGGGTAGAAAACTTGATGCGCTGCACCACACTGATATGCAATCCGATTTTTTCGATAAAGGGAATATATTAATATCAGAAGATACCAATTACACCCAGCCTCTGCAACAACGCAACGTTCTAAAAACATTACGGATGCACACAGCCAAAAAAAAGAAAAATAAAACTAAGAAATAAAAGTCCCGCTACAGTATCCCAGCCCTAGCAACAGTAATATATCCACCACCGAGACAACACCTGAAATTCAGACTCTTCAAAAGCAACGCCTCCAAGAAGGGAACAGTGCACCAGCGCTGTCGTCGCCCGATCAAAGATCTTCGCTCTCAAAACAATGTCTTCAACAAGAACATTGCCAGGCACAACCAGTTAAGGCCAGACCTTGGGTTTTCACCCCGAAAGGTAAGATCCCGAACTTCACATGTGTTGCCGCCCCCACTTTCATACCACTGTTGCGAAGTCCGGAACACCAAGCAAACCCCTCAACAGCGCAAAGAATTGAACCTCCATTAGCTAGTCCTCCAAATCCGGCCTTCATGATATTCTCTTCTTCTGACTTCACCATGGATCAGCTGTCACTTGGTGTCAACACAGAAAAGAGCTTCGCGCAGCACCCTCCAAAATCAAACGGTCGGAATAAAAGCAATATGTTAACGTGATTTGGTTGTTACCTTCCTGCCAAGCGGAAGCCAATGCACGTCGAACATCTGCAAGTGTTGGCAACGGGACCTCATAAAGTAGCTCGCTGCACATAGGTAAGCATTCACCTTTGTGGTTCCTAATCACGATGTCGGCTCATATTCCGTCGGGGGTTTGAAGTTTAAACAGAGATGCAACAACACCAAGACAATTTTTTCATTCCGACGTCAAAGTCCATTTAGTAGCTAAAGCTAATAAAGAAACGGAATCACGGCTGGGATTAGAAAACATGTTTCACATAACTCAACGATGCAAACATGTATCTTTTCTTTTACAAGATGTCAACATGTATCTGAATCTAGTGTAGTGTTAGGGAGGAACACAGCAACTGGCCTATGGTCTAAAACACAAAACGTGCCATACATTCGAAAGAGCCCATTTTAAATGTAGAGGCCCAATAAGCGGATGAAGTAAGAAGATGCTTTTAGAACTGACTACACATGTTTAGTTGGCAGCCTCCCTTCCCTGAAAGAAAAAGTTGGCAGCCTCCCAATTTTTTGAAGATAACATGCTTCTATTTGATCAGTAGCAAGCGGTCATTTTTCATGCTTAAATGTATTTTGCGCTTCAGGAAGCGCCTTTCATTTATGTCTTTCTAGCATTAGCAGACAGTCACGCTATGTGCATCTACCACGGATAAGAGCATCACTCATTGATGTATCTTGAAAGAAAACCTTGGGCGGATCAAACCAAAGAAGAGCACAAAGAATTGCTCCAAAACTAAGCATTAGTCAACACTTAATACTATCTTTGGTTTAGGAGATCATCATTCATGAATGGCTACAAAGCAAAATAAAGCATAGTAGCATATTAAAATTCAGTTTAACCATAAGGCATGGAGTTACATACAACAGATCAGCTCTCCGACCTTTTTCGCTTCTAAAATCCTCAACGACATCTTCATTGTTATAAGAATTTCACCCTCTATGTTAACTAATAGACTATTTGCAAGATAGTTATCTTCCATTTTATTGTTCAATCTTATTTTAATGATCTTCATACTTTAGTTGCTATAGCCTATATGAAAATTTATAGGGATTCTTTGATTCATAGGATAGAAAAATCATAGGAATAGGAAAAGTATAGGATTGAGATGTCATGGCTACTTGAATCATATGCACCAAAACAGAGAAAAATGGGTGCAAATTAAGTCATACTGTTTTTTCTAAAAGGGGAAATGCTCGGCTTCTGTATCACTAGTGGAGGAAATTTTGCCGTTGCCTTGAATGTGAAAATTGATCATGCTCAAGGTGCTCTCACTCCAGTTTCGAAGCACTTGCCCTCAAATATGGTCTAACTCTAGCACAGTGGACTGGCTGTAAGAGGTGTCTTCTCTTCTGATTGTGCGGTGGTTGTGAACACTATTCTGAATGGGGTACAAAGATAAGGAATCACAACACCGGTCTTTGATGATCGCTATTATATGTCTAGGGATTATATCAAGACTAAGTGTGAATTTATACCCCGTGAGTCAAACCCACGAGCTTGCTAAGTTAGAGGGGTTTGGATCATGTTGTTTGGCTTGATGAACCTCTCAAGTAAATTATACCTCTGATGTTAAGTGACGTAACCTTGATTTCTATTGTGTAAGGATGTATAATTTTGTAAAGAAAAGTAAATCTAATCTAATAAGAATTAGTCTCTTCTTTGTTTGTTTCATTCATGTCATCATCATGATTTCTATTGAATCATGTCATTATATAAGAAGAAACAACTAACGCAGTTGGCACGAGCTGACTTGCATAACTAATTGGCCATCTCTAACCATGTACTGCATGACTAATCGGCCATCTCTATCCATCTACTGCATAAATAACTGGCCATCATTGTCACTCCTCCTCTCCACAGTTGTTAATGCAGTGAAGTGTAAACGATTTAGATTTGAAGCGCATTGGCTTGAGAAAAAAGGCTTTATGGAGAGTGGGACTTTCAGAGGCCTTCGATTGTGCCGGAGCGTGCACCACAATAGTTTGAAGCATACCTCAAGATGCACCGCCATATTCATCACGGGGCTACTCATGAATAGCTCCAAGTAAATTTGGTTGAGCACATGTGAAACCATAGAGAAAACCAATAGATCCATTTGATCGTGTGAACTATGTCTTCAAATTATCTTTTTTTAAATTTGTAATTTAAATAAACGTGTGAATTATGTCAATCAAATACTAATGTTAAAGGTTTACTATATGTATTTGATTTATGTGTTTTGATGAAAAATGGTCAAGAAATAGACAAGAATGGACAAAAGTATGATAAAAAAAACCAAAAATTGAGCATGCATATAGAATTTGGCGCACGCCGTGGGAGTAGGGATGGCCTCCGCACGGACACTTTTCCAAACCACCACCAAGTCCTATCCACATAGGCAAAAACACCCAAAAAAATAGGTGTGCTCTTTTTTGCGAAACATAATACATACATAAACGATCACAAATATGTAGGTACACTCGCTTCTATGAACGTACACACATACACTTTACTCCTATGAGCACCTTTAAGAGTGCAAGAAATTGATCCTACGAATATTGAGATTGACGAAGTCAACATAAACGTCTCGCTATCGACGAAAACATCAAAATAGGGTTTAATCTCCGGTTTGGAGGTACCACTATCCTTCCAACCATCCAATCACATATTGGTTCTCTAATAAATATGCTTTTGGAGATGGTCTTTAGGCATGTACAATGCAACATGCTCATGAGAGGTCCTTAAAGAAATAAACCAATCTTTTGTTAAGAACCGGTGCTTATTTATACTAGTTAGACGCTTAATTAACTAGGCACAACTCCGATACAAATCTTACTAAAATGCTTGATCGATTTTTATAAGCACTCATCTAAGCATCTTACAAATTACTCCATCCGTTTCATAATATAATTCTTTTTTAACAAGCTATTTTAGCTTGGCAAAAGGGCTTATGTTATGAAACAGGATAGATGATACGAAGTCGGCACGAGCTAACTTGCATACTTAATTGGCCATCTCTATCCATGTACTGCATAATTCACCGGTAAAATATGATAGGCATTGACGCATTGTGTTTGTCAACTCATGCAATTTCCACGTGCTCTAATAGCGAGCCAAATCAGTGCAGCATCCTTTCAAGTAATTGCACTGCAGTAAGGCCGATACTCTTCCTCTGTCCCATCAATCACCATACTCCTACCATCGCAGCGATGGAGGGCGCCGGGAGGACGACGACGACGGCGTGCGTGACCGGCGCGGGCGGCTTCGTGGCCTCGTGGCTCGTCAAGCTGCTCCTCTCCCGCGGCGGCCGCTACGCCGTCCACGGCACCGTCCGTGACCCGGGTAAGTTCAGTTCTTGAATCATTGGGATTCTTCCGTTGACTGTGACGGCTACTGAACAGAGATTCGATTTTCCTGTGCCTGTCGGCAGGCGACGCCAAGAACGCGCACCTGCCGGCGTTGGACGGCGCCGCGGAGAGGCTGCGGTTGTTCAAGGCCGACCTGCTGGACTACGGCAGCATGGCGGCGGCCGTCGCTGGCTGCGACGTCGTCTTCCACGTCGCCTGCCCCGTCCTCGCCAATTCCACCCCCAACCCCGAGGCACGTCAGTCGTCAGTTCACCCCTCTTTCCTATCGCTTTCCCTCTACCTGTTCGATCAGTTGCCAACAAGCAAAAACAGGGAAAACTCGTCATGTTCTGGTTGTTAGCAAATCCATGTTTGTGCAGGCTGATCTGATTGCTCCTGCTGTGACCGGCACGATGAATGTCCTCAAGGCTTGCACTGAGGCCAAGGTCAAGAGGGTCGTGGTGGTATCTTCGGTGTCTGCTGTCATGGTGAATCCCAGCTGGCCTGAAGGCAAGGCCATGGATGAAGACTGCTGGTCTGACGTCGAGTACTGCAGGACGACCGAGGTGAGATCACCAAATCATGAGGTCCTGACACATGTCACACCTTACTGCAGCGTGATGTTACAATTGTGCTACAAAGTCTCAATGGGTTGCTGAAACATCCACCTGCTAGTCTCACATTGTGTAAACATAACGTTCTTTCAGAATTGAACCGTTTCAGTGAAATTCATGCGTTTCAGACATCATCCTACTTATGCAGACATGTGGTTTTCGGTTTTCACAGGTTCTGATTCTGCCTCCCGTTGTTCTTACAGAATTGGTACTGCCTTGCCAAAACACTAGCAGAGCTTGAGGCCTTCGAATACGCAAAGAAAAGCGGACTAGATGTTGTGACAGTCTGCCCATCCTTGGTGATCGGGCCCTTGTTGCAGCCTACAGTGAACGTCAGCAGCTCGGTCATAGTTGATTTCTTGACAGGTTTGCCTCGCTTCGCGCGCGGCACTAAGAAATTGCCATTGCCACCGCCTGAATTCACTCCAGTATGTTTATATGGCTGCATTAGGCCCTCCAATGTGTGGAAAGCGACCATCTTTGATGTCCCCTGACTTGTCTGCAGGTGATCACGAGGTGAAGACTAAAATTCGAAACTTCGTAGATGTTCGGGACCTTGCCGATGCTCTTGTCCTGGTGTATGAAAACCCAGAGGTCTCCGGACGCTATGTATGCAATTCACATGCAACGAAGGTCTCTCATGTCATAGACCTGCTGAAGAGCATGTATCCCGCTTACAAATTTGCGAGCAAGTAAGCCTAACCATAGTTTCAGTAGATGCATAAGAAATGAAACCTGGTGGCCCTTATTAGAACTCTTCCTCTGATTTGCGTGTCTAGCTAACTTTTGGTGATAGACGCTGTTCCTGATTATTTGCTAGGGTGCTTTGTACCTTGTGGAATTACCCAATAATGGTGATCATTGATCATTGTGTTACTTCTGCCTATAAGTTCATCATGCTTCCAGCTTAGTGGTGATGGTGGCATGTCATGGCGTGGCTACTGTGACCTAATGCTCAATTTTGTTCCAAACCAATCGCAGGTTCGTCCAAGTGAGTGATGAGCCTTCATTTAGTTCCAGAAAGCTCGAGATGCTGGGCTGGAAAGTCCGGCCACTTGAAGAGACCCTCAGGGATGGTGTCGAATCATACAGGACTGCAGGTGTCCTTGATTGAGCAACCAATGTTGATGTATTGCATGAGCATGAGATGTCTGTGGAAGGTTTCTCTGCCTATTCTGACCACATTGTAGCTTTTCTGTAAGACAATATTGGCCTCGATTGTCTTTAGCGTTGCTTGAATAATAAAATGTGGAGGTGTGCATTTTGTGCGTGTGCGTGACCGGAGCAGGATTCTTCATCTTTAGGAATTTGCAATTTGGTATTCATTTTGTTCAAATCATCGTTGTTTTGGTGAAGTCGTCGCTATTTTCCCAAAACCGTCATTTTTGCCAAAATTATTGGTATCCATATCAAAACATAGGAATACGCCTAGTGTCGAGAATAAATGAGCCCGGGTCACTTTTGTTTTTGCCCTAATTTACAAAAAAAAGGGGTAAAATTTGCCTTGCTCTCACTGCAGAAGCCCTAAAGCATAGATTCGCCAAAATCCGAGGACCAAACGGAGAAAGATGTAAAAGAAATTCTGAACTCCGCGCAACTGCCGACTGCCGCCCACCTCAGCGCAGCTTCGCGAGATGCTCAACAACCAAACTCGGCAGAGCAGACAGCACAGAGCAGAGGAGGGAGCAGTTAGCTAGTAGAGCTGTAGAAGCGGCGGAGAAAAGGTAAGAACATGGAGGCCGCGGCGAGGAAGAGCGTGTGCGTGACCGGAGCAGGAGGCTTCATCGCGTCGTGGCTCGTCAAGCTCCTCCTCTCCAAGGGCCACTACACCGTTCGCGGCACAGTGCGCGATCC
Source organism: Lolium rigidum (assembly GCF_022539505.1). Classification (NCBI taxonomy): domain Eukaryota; kingdom Viridiplantae; phylum Streptophyta; class Magnoliopsida; order Poales; family Poaceae; genus Lolium; species Lolium rigidum. Next base: position 297,508,995 of record NC_061508.1, read on the forward strand.
TGGTAAGAGCACGCCCCGGTCCACCTCGCTTTGATCCGCTTCCATTCCCATTCCCCGAATGCTTATTCCATTTGCTGTGCCGTCTAAGATCTATGTTTATGAGGTAGTAGTATGTAGGAACAGATCAGTAGAGAGTAGTTGATGTTGATACAGAGGTGAAGCCCACAATATGTGGTTGTTGGGAGGGCTATTTGATAAAATGCCCCACTTTACTTTGCCATTTGCCTCAAAGGGCATATTTACTTTGGCATGGATGAAATGCCCTGCTTTACATTGCCCATTTATTAAAACTAGGAGGCATTGGCGCGGCGGCACGCCGCGCCCGTGGCGTAAAATCTGAAGAGTGATGGGCCTGAAATAAAGACATATACTTGTTGCTTGTGTTTACTGGAATGATGGATAGGTTCGTGCTATTGTAACTGCAAAATATCATTCAAATGCAAACATGGTTCAATTTAAAGGAAAAAACAGAAGCAAAATTCATCGGATTGCATTCTGAATATCCATGTATTTCTCTCAAACTGGCCACACTTCACCTCTGCTCCACCTTTTCATTTAATCCAAATATCCTACACAATGAAAGAGGATGAGTTCAGAGATCTGTGTAAAAACCTGAAATCCCCAAATTTAATCACAGATACGATCAGACAACCCATGGCTCACCTTGAAATGACTCCTCAAATCATCTATGGGGCTCAACAACCGCATTTGGAGCTGTCCACATCATTGGAGGCAAAGAGTGCTGTTGCAAACAGTAGCGCTGCATACCTCATTGGTCTTGAGGAAGATAAAGACGATGTGCTCAAAGCAGCCGCGCCGCCAGTGTAGGCCTCGTTCTGTCAAAATAATGTTACCCGTCCTCGAATTCCAGAAGGCCAGGTGGTAATCACGGTCGCGTTCGGACTCGTGGCCGCCGGTTCCGGTCGAGCTCCTGGGGGCGGCGTGCTAGGGACCTGCTGCTGCCTGCTGGGACGGCATCACCCCATCCCTGGACTGCTCCCCGTCTTCCTGTCCCCCTCGATGTGATGAGTGCAGGTTCGGGTGCCGCTGCACCAGGACATCAACGACAACCACCCATATGGGGTCATCCTCCAGATGTTCTTCGCCAACACCGTGACCATCCTCCTCCGGCCACGAAATCGACGCGGACGGCGTCTTCAGCCTTGTGTCCCAGCCGCCATGGTCAGGAGGTTCAGAGCCGTGGGAAATTTTTGAGGTGGGTGAGGCCACAGCCTACAGGTGGTGAGCAAAGGGAGCGTCTTGGTTTGCGTCCTCGGAAAAGCAGTGGTAGCAGAGGTAGATGAAGAGGTGAGGGCAGGATGCGGCCCGGAGTTTCCTTTTTTTTGTGGGAAGGACCGAAAGAGAAGTGGAGGCCCGGAGTTTTCTAATGCAGTCAATGAGGCAGGATATCTCTAGATTTGTCTAAGCGGCTGCCACGTTTTTTATGACAAAGCTAGGTCTAAAAACAGGAGTAGCACAGTTCAGCCGGACCGTAATGCAGCAACATGACCGGAAAAGTTCTGAATGGATACGAAGGAAAGAGGATCTCAGCCGGTAACCGGTAGGCTATGCGGTTAAAAATAAAAAGAATAAAAACTGTCATACCCAAACGACCAGAGCCAGGTGCACACGCGCCATGTTACGGGGCAGGCAAAACGTAGGAAATTAGCTCAACTACAGTACTTAAATCGTTATGAAGAGGTAAAAGTGTATGACTTTTATATAGTGTATGCCCCGTTTAGGTGATTTGCTGGTACTAGTTGAAATAATATCCTGTCAAGTCTTAACCTAGTTCTCTAACCTGCAATTAATCCTTTGGCCCTGAGCGGATTGACGTAGAGCTGGGCCACCCATGCACATCTGCCTCTCTCTCCTCCATATACGAATACGCACTTGCACAGGTCGGGAGATGGCGATGACCGGCCGGCCGGCCGCCGCAGCCAAGCCCAGTGTCGTGCTTTCTTTTCCCCGCGGCGTCCCTCTTAGCTCCTTCATCCGCGTCCCTGTGGTAGGGCGACTTCTCCGGCGTGGCGGGGCCACTGATGGCGGCGGCGGCGCGTCGCGGCGACTCGTGGTCTGGATGAGAGCGGTGAAGTGTTGGGACGCGGCGGCGGAGAGAGGGCGGCGCGGAGCTTCGTCGCGACAGTCGGACAGCTCGTCGCGGCGTAGCCTGGCTTTGTCCCAACGGGAGAGATACGGCCATACGGACGACTAACAGATTAGCTTAGGCAGGTTTGCATCAATCCACTTTAACTTGCAGTAAATCATTCAAATGGGGCATTTTAGCAAATGAGTAATGTAAAGTGGGGCATTCTATTCATGTCAAAGTAAATGTGTCCTTTGGGTCAAATGGCAAAGTAAAGTGGGACATTTTATCAAATAGCCCTTGTTGGGACTTGGGAGTCAGTCAACTGAAGCTCGTGGTTGTATGCTCTTTGAGATCCTAAAGTTTGATGCTCCAGCAGTTTTCCGTTTTGTCTAGATCCATTCTCGTGGGGCAAAATGTGTGGTGGAACGCCGAGATGCATATCACAAGATACTGTATTACATTCGTAGCTCTTAAATCTTGAACATCGTTTGGGTGTACTTATGCGATATGCGATGGCAGCCTGGACTCTGGACTGCTCATAGTGGTAAGCTTTTTTGTGTGTGAATGTGCTTCAGGTGATGCTAAGAACGCCCATCTCAAGGCTCTAGAAGGCGCCGACGAAAGATTGCAGCTTGTCAGGGCTGACCTGCTGGACTATGACAGTGTAGCGTCAGCGATTGCAGGCTGCGAGGGCGTCTTCCATGTTGCCTGCCCTGTCCCTTCTGGCCGATCAACCAACCCAGAGGTGGATAGCTATTTTACCCCCACCCAGCTCTCGTTGTGCTACAGTACCCTGTGTGGAGTTTGCTCTCTTTGAGCCTTTCTCTCCTTGCTCCTCCCGCCGGCCTCTCTCCCCCTCGCCGCCGGCGGCCATGGTGGCTGACGGTGGGTGGGAGAGAGGTCTGGCTTCTTCTAGTTTTAGGTTCTATAGTTTGTAGCTTCTCCCCGGCGAATAAAAAGGTGGGCAGATCCGGATCTGGTGATGCTATTTCTCTTGTTCTTCAATCTCTGATTCTTGGAACTGAGAAAAGCATCGGTGGATCTCATGCTACCACCTTGCTGCCGCGTCCATGGCGAGATCTGTTCTTGGCTGGTCTTGCTCTTGTTTTCCCCACCCCTTCTTGCTGCAATAAAATGCCTCGGTGGTGCTATTTGGAAGCTTTGGTTGATCTTGGCATGTTGTTGCGCTGCCGTGCTGTCTGGCGAGTTCTTCCTTGGGGGACATTTGCTGGCATCGATGCCTCGCCCCCGTGTTCGATGGCCGAAGGGCGGCCCTCGACCAGAAGCCCAACCTCCTCTGGAGGCCCTCTGCTACACAGCGTCGGAGCTCGCCGTGGCTACACCCCCAAGTGGTTCGTCCCCGGTGGTGTTGACATGGCCGTCGCTGGTAGTTCTTCGTCGGATTGGAGAGCGCCCCGAGCTACTTCCTCTCTGACCTCGACGTCTTGCGCCTCGAGGTCGCCGGCGACCGGTGGAGAAGGGGACCGAGCACCTGATTGCTTTTCCAGATTTCTTGCTAGGGTCCTTTCTGTAAAGTGCAATGTCTTTTCTTCAAATTTCAGGTTTTTTAGGGCTAGAGATGTAAAAGGGCATTGCTGTAATTTCTGTACCCACCGCTTTTAATTAATGCTTCCAGGCCTTTCGAGGCCGTTCTTGTTCAAAAAAAAAAAAAAAACCAACCCAGAGGTGAATAGTTGTCAGGAACATAAACATAATTACAAATCGCTGAATTTTAACAAGTTAGTATTTACTGAAAATGGAACCGTTGCTGCTTTGTTATAGGCAGAGATCATAGCTCCTGCTGTAACAGGCACACTGAACGTGTTGAAGGCCTGCCATGAGGCAAAAGTTAAGCGAGTTATCATGGTCTCTTCGGGCGCTGCTATCGTCGCTAATCCTAGCTGGCCTGAGGGCAAAGCCTTTGATGAAGACAGCTGGTCAGACGAGGACCACTGCAGAAAGAATGGAGTAAGTAAGGCAACACCTCATTGTTTAGCCCACACAGTCTATTTGTATTGCATAGACTCCTAAACTTTCGATTCAATGTTTTCGCTTGGAATGTACACGACCTAAGAGTTTCTTTGAGGTAGTATATGACTAAGAGTTGATTTTAATCTTGAATTGTATCTCTCTTTTTTTTATAGATAAAAGGGTGGGGAAATCAACCACCATGTTTCCAACTTTGACTCAAGGAGAAACCACTAAGCTCAATGTACACTACAAGTGTTTAGCTGCAAAAACAGCACTAAAATCCTGTTACACACACTCACATACCTATTGCAACACCGCAACGCAGCATCAGAATACCTGTCCAAATTTCATGTCAACAGCCACTTCAATATAATGTGTCCTGTCCGGATTCTGTATGGTCCAAAACATGCATTGCTACTGCTGTCAGTGGGTGATAATCTGCACATAGATCTTCATTTTGGTTCAAACAAATCCATAACATCCTATTTGGAACCGAACCCATAACGCCTATCCCTGTCCTCCATCCTATTTTTTTTAAAGGAAGCCCAATCAATACATGGTACTCCGTACAAGCTTACAGCTTTATGATAATACAACATTCTTCTGCTAACCACACAAGATGTTCCTGGTCTCTTATTTCCTACTCCCTCCGTTTTGAATTTTTTTTGGACCACCCGTTTAAAACAAATAATGTGTGTTGTTATTTTGATAGGATTGGTATTACCTATCCAAAACGCTGGCAGAGCGTGAGGCTTTTGCTTATGCAGCAAAAACTGGGTTGGACATCGTAACTATTTGCCCATCATTGGTAATTGGACCCTTGATGCAGTCTACAGTAAACTCTAGCAGTAAAGTACTTCTTAATTATTTCAAAGGTGGGTGTACTACGTATTTATTTACACCTCTCTTGGTTTTAATGCGGTTGTATAAATAAGAATATAGTACTCCCTCCGTCCCAGTTCGCAGGGCAAAATTTGCCAATATCTTGGTCCAAGGTGAAATCTCATTGGCCAAGATTTCTACATGCATGGAGTACTAGTGTGTGGTGTTTTCACATGCATGGAGTACTAGTGCGTGGTGGGAGATGAAAAGAGGAGTGTTTGCATGCAAAAATGAATTAGTTTACTCCCACATTAAATGCAAAATGTGCCTAGGAGGTGAGAGATTTTGGGACAAATATTTTTTGGAAATTTGCCTTGCGAACTGGGACGGAGGGAGTACTCAGCATTGCTATTTTTAAACATGGATACCAGAAATGATAGGTGTGCACTGGGTGCCTGTATCCAACTCAACAAAGCATATTAATCAATAGCATAGAAGACCTCCACATAACTAAAATCAAGTTGTTCACTGAACTAGTTAATGCTTATAATTATGTTCCTGTAAAAATTGATATAGCTTTCTTTTGCAGGAGAACATGAGACTGTAGAAAATAAACTCAGGAATGTAGTGGATGTTCGTGATGTTGCCGATGCTCTTCTTCTGTCATATGAAAAATCAGATATGTCTGGACGGTACATCTGCAATTCACCTCCAGTAAAAGTCTCTGATATGATAAATATTCTGAAGACCTTATATCCAACTTATACTTATCCGAAAAGGTAAACCTTTTTCTCAGCAGGCAACTTTGTGTTATATTACACGTGCTAGCTATTCTATTTATCCATGTTATGAGGTAGTTGACAACTTGACATTCCCTTAAAAAGAAGGATGATCAACCTTTGGTTGACTTTGTGTAGAATTCAAAGTCCATGTATTTTTCTGAGATAAGCATGTATGTATATCACTCAAAGGTATTTGAATAGGGCTGGAAAATTGGATAAAGCATACTGGAGTTTCCCGTTTATATACTGTGCCATATTCGATGTTAAAACACATGCAGCTCAATGCTGGCCTTCCCTCCTGCTTTTCAATGTTTAACTTGGAACTCATTTTTTTTTTCTCTCCAAATTGTCTTGTAGCTTTACTGAAGTGGAAGACAATATGATTTTTAGTCCGGAGAAACTCCAGAAGCTAGGGTGGACCTTCAGGCCTCTAGAGAAGACCCTGAGAGACAGCGTTGAATCCTACAGAGCATCTGGTGTCCTAAACTGAGCATCCAACTACAACTGGGACAAGTTTGGCTGTTTATACTTGCAAATTCTTTCTGATTCATGTAAACAGTGAAACAAAATAAGTTGGTGACACAATCATCAAGAGAATCATGTTGCCATAGAAAAAATAAATATTTTGTGTGAAACATATTTTCACTCAGATGGCCGAACCTGTTTAAGTATGAATATGTTGCATGTTTTTACCCCAGTGAAAATATGCTCCCTGTTTTCTTTTCAACTGGATCAACATGGTATCAAAATCGGACATCCCGAGTTAGATGAGTAGATTGTCCATCTTCCCGAAAAACATAATTAGAAGACGTGCAAGCGTCCTAAAATTCCTCATTGCCTGGGTTTCTTTGGGTCAATGGAACTAAAAAAAGATATGATATGAAGTCCGTTTGACGCTTTAACTAATGACTATATTTTATTTTCTAGATGATCATTGCCTTCAAGGAAAACAAAGGTGATGCTCAAGCTGGTCCTTCCTTCTCCGATATTTTCAGTTGAGTCCACCAGTGATCTTCAGCTTGACCAAAGAAATCCCTGATGTGCATTGTTATTCTAAAAAAGAAGTGATTTACTTGAAAGAAGATCTTTATGCAAAAAAGAATCATACTTATAACCAATTAAATATAATCATATTTTTTTCTAGTCCTTCCATTTCTCATATTTTTAATTTGACCAAATAAGTCCCTGGTTTACATTGCTTAATCGCAAAGGAAGAAGTGATTCTCTTGAAATCAAAGCTTTATGCAAAATTGATCATAGTCAAAACCCATTATAAACATGGGAAACACAAAGCTCTGAGTATGTGTTTCAGTAGTGTACTCTTTTTTTTCCTAAGAAGGATCATCTCCGCCCTCTCCAGATCATACATAACCCACTGGTTGATGGTTTTATGCTCGGGAATTTTAATGGTGTTCTGTTGCTCTACGAGGAAATTCAGCGACCAGCTAGCGGAGCAGCTCTACCGACTTTGATAGTATGAGAAGAACAATGAAATGGTTCTAAGACTCCAACAGGTTCTGGCGAGGCGTATTTGTGGTCATTGTCGCTGAAAGCGGCGAAGCATTTTTTGTGTTGCGTCCGGTGTTTCAACACGCTACAAGAGTGTATGTTGTTTTCCATGTACACATAAGCGACATGTGGAATGATTCAAGACATGTATTTGGAAGGATTTAATGTATGTTGCAATTGTGTTTTGGGGATTTTGTCTACATTAATTTTCCTCCAAAGTTGTTTGTGTTACGACCCATTCTAAATGTTTTTGTTACGATCAATGAGTATTTGATGCTTACTTTTGCCCTGCAAGTTATAGAGGGCGGTGTTGTGCCTGATGTGGACTTGAGCGAGACAAGGTTCTAGTGAAATGGTGGTGACATGAGGGGCTACACATCTCCAATGTGTGGTCGTAGCGCAAAGTGGCAATCGTTAGGGTGGTCGGCCTACAGGCCTACATGGGGGCCTTCCTTCTTTCGAGACCATGCTTGTTGGCGGTGAGGCCGGCGGTGGTTTTATCTTCTCTATAGTGGTCATTTAAGCTGCCAGCTTCCATCCCGACCCATTGTTTCTAGTCGGAGTTTTAATTTAAATTTAGACTACATTGAACTAAAGCTCCGACACTAATTATGGATTGGAGAGAGCATTTTAAAATGGTTGAGATATCAGTAGCTTCTCTCGGCACGTGACTACCCTCTCTCATCCTTCATCTCTTGAGTGCCCCGCCCGTAGCCCAGCCACCCCACTGTTCTTCCTCGCTCCTCTTCAAAGACTGCTCTTCTACTCCTCATATACTCCCCCTTTGGGCAACCGCTTGTCGCTCCTCCTTTCTCCCCTCTCCCGCGACTTGCTACCTCCATTGTGTGCTTCGAACGCTATTGCTCCAACCAAATCCCCTGCTCCTTCCTCATCAGATGCTTCTCCTACGGCTCCTGGGATGAAGGATGATGCATGATGTCTACGGGAGCTTCTATTCTTGTAGACAGTGTTGGGCCTCCAAGAGCAGAGGTTTGTAGAACAGCAGCAAGTTTCCCTTAAGTGGATCACCCAAGGTTTATCGATCTCAGGGAGGAAGAGGTCAAAGATATCCCTCTCATGCAACCCCGCAACCACAAAGCAAGAAGTCTCTTGTGTCCCCAACACACCTAATAGGTGCACTAGTTCGGCGAAGAGATAGTGAAATACAGGTGGTATGAATAAGTATGAGCAAGTAGTAACGGTGCCGAAAAGTGCTTGTCGGCGTGTAGTTGATGGTGGTAATATTGCGGACAAGTAGAAACGCAAGAAAACAATAAACAAGCAGCGATAGCGATATTTAGGAACAAGGCCTAGGGATCATACTTTCACTAGTGGACACTCTCAACTTTGATCACATAACAGAATAAATAGATAGATGCTAGACTCTACACTCTCTTGTTGGATGATGAACACCACTAATCGTGTAGGATTACACGAACCCTCAATGCCGGAGTTAACAAGCTCCACAATATTCGATGTTCATATTTAAATAACCTTAGAGTGCATGACAGATCAACATAACCAAACCAAGTACTAACATAGCATGCACACTCGTCACCTTCACGCTACGAAAGGAGGCATAGATCACATCAATACTATCATAGCAATAGTTAACTTCATAATCTACAAGAGATCACAATCATAATCTACGCCAAGTACTAACACGATGCACACACTGTCACCATTACACCGTGTAGGAGGAATAAACTACTTTAATAACATCACTAGAGTAGCACACAGATAAATTGTGATACAAAACACATTGCAATCATAAAGAGATATAAATAAGCACTTCACTATGCCATTCATAACGATGAATAAGTATTCTGTGAAATATGGCCTAAGAGACCCACACGGTGCACACACTGTCACCTTTACACACGTGGGACAAGGAGTCTCCGGAGATCACATAAGTAAAATCCACTTGACTAGCATAATGACATCTAGATTACAAGCATCATCATATGAATCTCAATCAGGTAAGGAAGCTCATGAGATTATTGTATTGAAGTACATAGGAGAGAGATGAACCACATAACTACCGGTACAGCCCCGACCCTCGATGGAGAACTACTCCCTCCTCATGGGAGACAGCAACGTTGATGAAGATGGCGGTGGTGTCGATGGAGAAGCCTTCCTGGGGCACTTCCCTGTCCCGGCGGCGTGCCGGAACAGAGACTCCTGTCCCCCAGATCTTGGCTTCGCGATGGCGACGGCTCTGGAAGGTTTCTCGTACCGTGGCTTTTTCGCCTCGAGGTTTTAGCTCGAGGGGCTTCTTATAGGCGAAGAGGCGGCGTCAGAGGGTCGAAGAGGCGGTGAGATGGTAAGGCGGCGCGGCCAGGGCCTGGGCCGCGCCGGCCTACCTCCTGGGCCCACCAGGGCTCTCCTCTGGTGACTCTCGGTGTTCCGGAAGCTTCGTGGAAAAATAGGATGCTGGGCGTTGATTTCGTCCGATTCCGAGAATATTTCCTTACTAGGATTTCTGAAACCAAAAACAGCAGAAAACAGGAACTGGCCCTTCGGCATCTCGTTAATAGGTTAGTTCCAGAAAACGCATAAAAACGACATAAAGTATGCATAAAACATGTAGATATCATCAATAATGTGGCATGGAACATAAGAAATTATCGATACGTCGGAGACGTATCAGCATCCCCAAGCTTAGTTTCTGCTCGTCCCGAGCAGGTAAACGATAACAAAGATAATTTCTGGAGTGACATGCCATCATAATCTTGATCATACTATTGTAAGCATATGTAATGAATGCAGCGATCCAAACAATGTAAATGATATGAGTAAACAAATGAATCATATAGCAAAGACTTTTCATGAATAGTACTTCAAGACAAGCATCAATAAGTCTTTCATAAGAATTAACTCATGAAGCAATAATTCAAAGTAAAGGTATTGAAGCAACACAAAGGAAGATGAAGTTTCAGCGGTTGCTTTCAACTTATAACATGTATATCTCATGGATATTGTCAATGCAAAGCAATATAACAAGTGCAATATGCAAGTATGTAGGAATCAATGCACAGTTCATACAAGTGTTTGCTTCTTGAGGTGGAGAGAAATAGGTGAACTGACTCAACATAAAAAGTAAAAGAATGGCCCTTCGCAGAGGAAAGCATCGATTGCTATATTTGTGCTAGAGCTTTGGTTTTGAAAACAAGAAACAATTTTGTCAACGGTAGTAATAAAGCATATGTATCATGTAAATTATATCCTACAAGTTGCAAGCCTCATGCATAGTATACTAATAGTGCCCGCACCTTGTCCTAATTAGCTCGGAATACCTGGATTAGCATCGCAATGCACATGTTTTAACCAAGTGTCACAAAGGGGTACTTCTATGCCGCCTGTACAAAGGTCTAAGGAGAAAGCTCGCATCGGATTTCTCGCTATTGATTATTCTCAACTTAGACATCCATACCGGGATAACATAGACAACAGATAATGGACTCCTCTTTAATGCTTAAGCATTCAACAACAATTAATTTTCTCATATGAGATTGAGGATATTTGTCCAAAACTCGAAACTTCCACCATGGATCATGGCTTTAGTTAGCGGCCCAATGTTCTTCTCTAACATTATGCATGCTCTAACCATTCTAGCGGTAAATCTCCCTTACTTCAGACAAGACGAACATGCATAGCAACTCACATGATATTCAACAAAGAGTAGTTGATGGCGTCCCCATGAACATGGTTATCGCACAACAAGCAACTTAATAAGAGATAAAGTGCATAAGTACATATTCAATACCACAATAGTTTTTAGGCTATTTGTCCCATGAGCTATATATTGCAAAGGTAGAGGATAGAAATTTTAAAGGTAGCACTCAAGCAATTTACTTTGGAATGGCGGAGAAATACCATGTAGTAGGTAGGTATGGTGGACACAAATAGCATAGTGGTTGGCTCAAGAATTTGGATGCATGAGAAGTATTCCCTCTCGATACAAGGTTTAGGCTAGCAAGGTTTATTTGAAACAAACACAAGGATGAACCGGTGCAGCAAAACTCACATAAAAGACATATTGTAAACATTATAAGACTCTACACCGTCTTCCTTGTTGTTCAAACTCAATACTAGAAATAATCTAGACTTTAGAGAGACCAAATATGCAAACCAAATTTTAGCATGCTCTATGTATTTCTTCATTAATGGGTGCAAAGTATATGATGCAAGAGCTTAAACATGAGCACAACAATTGCCAAATATCACATTATCCAAGACATTTTAGCAATTACTACATGTATCATTTTCCGTTTCCAACCATATAACAATTTAACGAAGAAGAAACTTCGCCATGAATATTAAAAGCTAAGAACACATGTGTTCATATGAACCAGCGGAGCGTGTCTCTCTCCCACACAAGCATTTATTCAAACAAAAACAAAAACAAAAACATACGAGACGCTCCAAGTAAAGTACATAAGATGTGACCGAATAAAAATATAGTTTCAAGAGAAGGAACCCGATAATTTGTCGATGAAGAGGGGATGCCTTGGGCATCCCCAAGCTTAGACGCTTGAGTCTTCTTGGAATATGCAGGGATGAACCACCGGGGCATCCCCAAGCTTAGAGCTTTCACTCTCCTTGATCATAGTATATCATCCTCCTCTCTTGACCCTTGAAAACTTCCTCCACACCAAACTCAAAACAACTCATTAGAGAGTTAGTGCACAATCAAAATATACATGTTCAGAGGTGATATAATCATTCTTAACACTTCTGGACATTGCACAAAGCTACTGAAAGTCAATGGAATCGAAATATCCATCGAACATATCAAAACAGGCAATGCGAAATAAAAGGCAGAATCTGTCAAAACAGAACAGTTCGTAAAGACGAATTTTATTGAGGCACCAGACTTGCTCAAATGAAAATGTTCAAATTGAATGAAAGTTACGTACATATCTTTGGATCACTCACGTAAATTGGCATAATTTTCTGAGTTATCTACAGAGAATTTTTCCCAGATTCATGACAGCAAAGAAATCTGTTTCTGTGCAGTAATCCAAATCTAGTATCAACCTTGCTATCAACGACTTTACTCGGCACAACAATGCAACAAAACTAAGATAAGGAGAGGTTGCTACAGTAGTAACAACTTCCAAGACTCAAATATAAAACAAAATTACTGTAGCAAAATAAACACATGGGTTATCTCCCAAGAAGTTCTTTCTTTATAGCCATTAAGATGGGCTCGAGCGAGTTTTAATGATGCACTCGCAAGAAATAGTATTTGAAGCAAAAGAGAGCATCAAGAGGCAAGTTCAAAACAAATTTAAGTCTAACATGCTTCCTATGCATAGGAATCTTGTAAATAAACAAGTTCATGAAGAGCAAAGTAACAAGCATAGGAAGATAAAACAAGTATAGCTTCAAAAATTTCAGCACATAGAGAGGTGTTTTAGTAACATGAAAATTTCTACCACCATATTTTCCTCTCTCATAATAATATCCAGTAGCATCATGAGCAAACTCAACAATATAACTATCACATAAAGCATTCTTATCATGAGTCTCATGCATAAAATTATTACTCTCCACATAAGCATAATCAATTTTATTAGCAATAGTGGGAGAGAATTCAACAAAGTAGCTATCATTATTATTCTCATCATCAAATATAGGAGGCATATTGTAATCACAATCAAATTTATCCTCCATAACAGGCGGTACTAAAAGACTACTATCATTATAATCATCATAAATAGGAGGTAAAGTATCATCAAAGTAAATTTCCTCCTCAATGCCCGGGGGACTAAAAAGATCATGTTCATCAAAACCAGCTTCCCCAAGCTTAGAATTTTCCATAGCATTAGCAACAATAGTGTTCAAAGCATTCATATTAATAACATTCCCATTAGCATGCATATAAAGTTCCATGGGTTTTTTAATTCTCTCTTCAAACACATCATGTCCTAATTCAAGATAAACTTCATAAAGATCTCTCATATTTTTGTTGTTTTCCATTATGCCTAACTAGTGTAAACAAGAAACAAAAAGATGCAATTGCAGGATCTAAAGGAAATAGCTTCGAGCACAAACACAATGACGCCAGAAAAGTACTGTTACCCAGAGCCGGAGTATGAGTGCCTTTTACCTTTCCTCCCCGACAACGGCGCCGGAAAAGTGCTTGATGTCTACGGGAGCTTCTATTCTTGTAGACAGTGTTGGGCCTCCAAGAGCAGAGGTTTGTAGAACAGCGAGCAAGTTTCCCTTAAGTGGATCACCCAAGGTTTATCGATCTCGGGGAGGAAGAGGTCAAAGATATCCCTCTCATGCAACCTCGCAACCACAAAGCAAGAAGTCTCTTGTGTCCCCAACACACCTAATAGGTGCACTAGTTCGGCGAAGAGATAGTGAAATACGGGTGGTATGAATAAGTATGAGCAGTAGTAACGGTGCCGGAAAAGTGCTTGTCTGGCGTGTAGTTGATGGTGGTAATATTGCGAGACGGTAGAAACGCGATAAAACAGTAAACAAGCAGCGATAGCGATATTTAGGAACAAGGCCTAGGGATCATACTTTCACTAGTGGACACTCTCAACTTTGATCACATAACAGAATAAATAGATAGATGCTAGACTCTACACTCTCTTGTTGGATGATGAACACCACTAACTGTGTAGGATTACACGAACCCTCAATGCCGGAGTTAACAAGCTCCACAATATTCGATGTTCATATTTAAATAACCTTAGAGTGCATGACGGATCAACATAACCAAACCAAGTACTAACATAGCATGCACACTGTCACCTTCACGCTACGAAAGGAGGCATAGATCACATCAATACTATCATAGCAATAGTTAACTTCATAATCTACAAGAGATCACAATCATAATCTACGCCAAGTACTAACACGATGCACACACTATCACCATTACACCGTGCAGGAGGAATAAACTACTTTAATAACATCACCAGAGTAGCACACAGATAAATTGTGATACAAAACACATTGCAATCATAAAGAGATATAAATAAGCACTTCACTATGCCATTCATAACAGTGAATAAGTATTCGTGAAATATAGCCTAAGAGACCCACACGGTGCACACACTGTCACCTTTACACACGTGGGACAAGGAGTCTCCGGAGATCACATAAGTAAAATCCACTTGACTAGCATAATGACATCTAGATTACAAGCATCATCATATGAATCTCAATCATGTAAGGCAGCTCATGAGATTATTGTATTGAAGTACATAGGAGAGAGATGAACCACATAACTACCGCAGTACAGCCCCGAGCCTCGATGGAGAACTACTCCCTCCTCATGGGAGACGATGGCGTTGATGAAGATGGCGGTGGTGTCGATGGAGAAGCCTTCCGGGGCACTTCCCGTCCCGGCGGCGTGCGGAACGAGAGACTCCTGTCCCCCAGATTTTGGCTTCGCGATGGCGGCGGCTCTGGAAGGTTTCTCGTACCGTGGCTTTTTCGTCTCGAGGTTTTAGGTCGAGGGGCTTCTTATAGGCGAAGAGGCGGCGTCAGAGGGTCGAAGAGGCGGTGAGATGGTAAGGCGGCACGGCCAGGGCCTGGGCCGCGCCGGCCTACCTCCTGGGCCCACCAGGGCTCTCCTCTGGCGACTCTCGGGTGTTCTGGAAGCTTCGTGGAAAAATAGGATGCTGGGCGTTGATTTCGTCCGATTCCGAGAATATTTCCTTACTAGGATTTACTGAAACCAAAAACGACAGAAAACGAGAGCCGGCCCTTCAGCATCTCGTCAATAGGTTAGTTCCAGAAAACGCATAAAAACGACATAAAGTATGCATAAAACATGTAGATATCATCAATAATGTGGCATGGAACATAAGAAATTATCGATACGTCGGAGACGTATCAATGCGCTCACCATGGATGGCATGAAAGATCTCGCCTTCCAGCTCGCCATGGAAGCCATGAACTGTGAGCTCCCTAGGCACGTACGGCTTGAGAAGGCGACATGCTGGAGTGTTTGGTCCAGGGTTCTGATATGTCTACAATGGGCCTCCAACATGGTGGATTCGTTGTCGGCGAATTAGATTCGGTGCATGGTGGTGCCTCCATGGTCGAAAATGGTACTAACGACTATCATTTTTTGGTATATCCACAAGTATTTTTTAGAGAAAAGGGAGTCATCCCCGATTTCATTAAGGAAACCAGTTTTCTGCTACAACGTAACAACCCTCGCCACCCAACGCAACACAGAACATGTACTTAAGGTTTTTACAGATCAGGTAGACTGAAAACCTAGTTCAACTTGACAGTAAAAGGAGAGGACAATAGAGAGGGGGGAAAAGCAGATAAAAGCAGGAAGAGATCCAGTCGCAAACCAAAACTACTCCTACTTAAATTTGCAAGATTTTATGCTCCTTCTTTTTCCTCTTCTTTTCTTCTTTTTATTCCTCTACATCATCAACCTTGGCGTCCAGCAGATCCAGCTTCTTCTTGAACCAAATATTTCTTTAGCTACTTTTTCAAACACCCTTGCATAGAATTCCAACCTGTTCCTAGCGTCCTCCTTCACCTGCAAACAACTCCAACAATTAATATAATAACAGATTTTTAGAATAACAACATAAGGTCTTCAGACCATATTTTCTCAAAACATGCCAGCTTTCTAGTTTTCGGTATATCCACAAGTAAACTGTTGCAATGATTTCTGGGCGAATGCTAGAGAGAGATTTCTTTAATGTGATGTGTTTCTTCCATGTTAGATGTGTGGGGCACATGTGTTTTATGTTGACGGTGAAACGTTCCTTTACATCGTACTGCAACCAAATAGATATTTATCGCAAATGTCTTTACATGGATTCAATCGAAAAATTGCAAAAGTTTAGAGACGATGGAAAAAAGTGTTACTAGCAAAGTTACATACATATGAAAAAAAAGACAGACACTCCCTTCCTTTGCCAATACTTGTACTTCTAATTTTTGTAACTTAATAAAGTTGACCAATTTTATGGAGAAACATAGCAGTATTTATGACACTTTAAAATGCAATTTAATAATACAGAAATTTAATTAACATCACAGTTTTATCTAAACTTAGTAAAAAAAATTAAAATTGACACAAAACAAAAAAAAAGATAGCAGTATAGCTATTTGATTGCGAAGTGCTAAAAGTTGTTGCTCGAAAGGGTGGGCAGCCGGCTAATTTTCACCAGATCAACCGGCTCGTGATGGAAACTTGAATCCACAACTAGTTACGGATGCAATTTTCTTTTCGTGACACTTTCTAATTTAAAAAAATGGAAACTAAAATTATGGACCAAAATTGTGTTGTATTTTATGCATTTGTGCAGTTTCATTCGAAAATATGACCATGTATAATCTACACAAAAATAATAAATGATACGTAAATAGTACATGACGCTATTCACCTATGTCTTTTTTTTTGCACAGGTCACATACGTATGATCTTATTTTGACACAAAAATTTCCAGATTCCTAATATATAGCATAGCCAACATCTACAATTTTAGTTTACTTTTTTAAAAAACTTAAAAGTGTAAAAAAAAAAAGAGGTACATCCACAACTAATTGCTGGATATTCGCCCTCGCTCGTGCTCGACTCTCCCCATTTAAAAACTCTCTGAACCTTTGGAGCGACGAATGTCGGACCCATGAGCTCATCCATTCGTAGGTCAACGGCAAAAGAAACCGAAGTGGAAAGATTCTCATCTCAAAGAGAGAGAGAGAGAAAAAAAAAGACTGGAAAGACCTCGAAACTAGCAGCAACACCGGTCTCGACCTCTCTGGGCTCCTGTAGTCTGGTGTCTAGACTCTTTGGCCTGCCGTCTACCTCAGCGCGGCGTGGAGAGACGCAGAGCAACCAAATTCCGCAGAGCAGAAGGGGACTGGCAGAGGCGGCGCGAGAGAAGACAGAGCATGGAGGCGGCGGCGAGGAAGACCGTGTGCGTTACCGGCGCAGGAGGCTTCGTTGCCTCCTGTCTGGTCAAGCTCCTCCTCTCCAAGGGACACTACGCGGTCCGCGGCACCGTGCGCAATCCTGGTAAGGGCCTTCCTCTGCCCGATCCGTCCTTCTCAGTTCCCACCTCCCCAAGTTCCTCTTTTCTCTTGGTCGTGCCGTCGAAGATCTATTATTAATTTATTGTCCAGCGGTATGTAAGTTGCTGAAACGAAACCAGACGAGGGCAACACGTGGTTCTTGGATGTCGACAGAAGCTTCTTGAGATCCTAAAATTCTGATGCTTTAGCAGTTTTTATAAGTCTCTTGGAGCAAACTGTGTAATGTTGAGATGAAATTGCAAGAATTATAAACTCCTACATTTTGTAGCTATTGAATTTCTGCACTCTTATCTTAGATCTAAGTTGGTGACGGTCTGTTCACTAATCACTCTTATGAGATTACTTCTTAAATTGCTAAGAATTTAATTATGCCAAGTATCCTACAACGTATGCAGACATATCACATATGTATGGCTTTTGACCAGTTCCTTAGATTAATGTAATTTTGTATAGTTTTTTTTATTTTGCATAAAGTTAAGAACTATGACGACGCAAGGGTTTAAACAACTCAAACAACGCAAAAAAAAAAAAAATCTTGTGCAGCAGCACGAGCATCTGTCTAGATTGAATAGTAAATTGGGTTTACTTGTGTGTGATGGACCCAAGAAATTTTATATACATGATGACGGTGTTGTGTTTTGTGTGTGCCCATGTGCTGCAGGTGATGATAAGAATGCTCACCTCAAGGCACTAGACGGTACTGGGGAAAGGTTGCAGCTGGTCAGGGCTGACCTGCTGGATTATGACAGCGTTGCATCAGCGGTTGCTGGCTGTGAGGGAGTCTTCCATGTTGCTAGCCCTGTCCCTTTGGGCCGATCAACCAACCCTGAGGTGAATTTTTAAGGACATATGTTTGTCAGTTTTGTGGGGTTTTCAGCGGAAACAAGCTGGTGAAGATTGTGATTTAGTATGATGCAATTTATTGCTAACTATGTGTGGTGGCTTTGCTTCCTGAGTTAGATATAACGCCTACTTGGCTTTAAGGCCTAGAAGCATATTGCAATTAATTTTCCATCCTTTCAGGATGTCTGTGATTGCCTATGAACATAGTTCATGACATCAGACATTGTTTATTGCCTGATTTGTGCTTTCTGCGACATCAAGCTATCTGAAAGTTACCTCTTTCTCTAATATAGTTCTATTATATGGATATCACTGCGCATTGGTTGATTTCTAGAAACAAGTGCTGACGATAATAATGTATTCTTTACTGCTTTGTAGGCAGAAGTCATAGCTCCCGCTGTAACAGGCACACTGAATGTGTTGAAGGCTTGCTACGAGGCAAAAGTTAAGCGAGTTGTTATGGTGTCTTCAATGTCTGCTGTGTCCAATAATCCTAGCTGGCCTAAGGGTAAAGCCTTTGATGAAGAAAGCTGGTCAGACGTGGACCTCTGCAGAAAGAGTGAGGTAAGTAAGGCAATGCCTTCACATTTGCTAAACCTTTGGTAGGCTAGTATACATAGACTCTTAATTAATCGCAAACATATATTTGACTTGGAATACATGTGGTTTTATATCTAATTTTAATCTTCAATAGTAAGTATTCTTTGCTGAACCATATTTTTATCTCGAGATTCAAATATGTTGTAAACAATCATTTACCGGTTTTAGGTTAGCTGTAATTTAGGATCCACCAAATTAAGAGCTAGAGACTTTTTTTTCCTGTTTGAATTCATATCACGGTTATCTTTTTGTTGGATCCTGTGAGCACATCCTGAAATGCTTGATTTTTTTTTGAAAATATCTGGCATTTTTAGGGAGCTTTGCAACCACACATATCTCCATTCTCCAAGTTTGTTACGTGTAATAGATGTCCTTTGGGAAGAGAAAAGTTTCATATGCCTTCTCAGTGCATTTACAAATATGTTAATACTATAACATTTACCTTACTCTGGGCCTTGACTCTCAAATTCATGTCTTGAATTCTTCGGTCGTTTTCACATGTTGAAATTTTTCTTTAACTCAAAAGTCACCTATCCACGCTCTTTCGATTTTTTCGCATTGCTTTGTCCAAAGCGGAAGTCATTGAATAGGTGTCTATGACTTTATAATAAAAAAATGATGTTCTTCAGCAAACCACACAAAATGTTCCTGGTCTCTTTTTGTAATTCCTTGCTCTGGATCACCTATTTGAAGCAAATTATCTGTGTTGTCATTCTGGCAGGATTGGTATTACCTTTCCAAAACACTTGCAGAGCGTGAGGCTTTTGCTTATGCAGCAAAAACTGGGTTGGATATTGTAACTATTTGCCCATCATTGGTAATTGGCCCCTTGATGCAGTCCACAGTTAATGCAAGCAGCAAAATCCTCCTTAATTATCTTAAAGGTGGGTGTGTTTATCTTAGTTTTCTCTTCTTTTATGCAATTACATAAACGAGTGTTAACTGGAATTGCTCTATTTGAACTGGGCCATCAGAAATGATGCATGCCTCTGTTGTTTGTTTCCAACTCAACCAAACATGTTAACCAATAGCAGAAAAGAACATTATGCCTTTACAATCAAGCTATTTTGAATCACCAAACTTGTGTAAGCTCATAGTTATGTTTCTGTAAAAATGAAAATACTTTTTTCTGCAGGAGAACACGAGACTGTAGAAAATAAAATCAGGAACATAGTGGATGTTCGTGATGTTGCCGATGCTCTTCTTTTGATGTATGAAAATCCAGAGGCGTCTGGACGGTACATCTGCAGTTCATCACCAATTAAAGTGTCTGATATGATAAACATACTGAAGACCATATATCCAATGTACACTTATCCGAAAAAGTAAGTGCCTTTCTCAGCAGGCAACTTTGCTTTTCTTGCTGCTACTTCAATTCTGCATTGATAATCTAGATGATATTTCTTAAAAGGAAGTATAACTATCGAAGTCCATTTTTTCTTTCCTGAGCATGTCCGCATCACTCAGAAAGTCTAGAATTGGGACTGGCATATCATATAAAGTGCAGTACAGTAATATGGAATGTAAATTTTTTTTAACTAAAAGATGTCCCATATCACAAAATGCTTCGATGTTTGTCCTTCCTTCCATTTTTTGAATTCTTAACTCGCAAGCAACTTATAGTTCTTTCTGCTTTGCAGCTTTGAGGAAGTGGAACACAATATCATTTACAGTTCAGAGAAACTTCAGAAGCTAGGGTGGACCTTCAGGCCTGTAGAGAAGACGCTCGGTGACAGCGTCGAATCCTACAGAGCATCTGGCATCCTGAACTGATCATGCAGCTGAGACGAGTTTAGCTGTTGATGGTTTGCAAACCCCTCTCCGATTCATGTAAACAGTGAAACAATCATCAAGGAGTCATGTAACCCTAAAATACGTAGAAGCATTTAAATAAAGAAAGAATCATGTGAATTGTGAAATAAGCACAAAAGTAGTTTCAAGCAGATTAGTTGCATGTTTTGTTCGCTGAAATATCTGATGCATATTATAATTCCTCGGCCAGTTGAATTCTGAACAGGTCTCCCATGTTAGCCTGTAACTTGTGACGTTCAGCATGGTAACAGAGTTGGGACTTCCTGACTTGAATGTCCCCAACAAGGCTTGCAGAGTCGGGTACAGGTCAGCACGCATAACACATCCAATATACGTTTGGAACAGAACAGATCCAGGGACCAAATTTTAATTTTCAAGAATTGGCAGGGGCCGCGCGAACGCGTACCCCCTCTACCACAAATTATGACGTTCACTCTCCCACTTGGGGAGATGATAAGCTAACGCATCCACCAAGTGCAATGTGGCCCATTAACCTAGGCCACGAGCCTAGTTGATCGCTCGTAGACCCCGTCCAGGTAAGTACGTTGCAAGGTTGGCGGGGGGTCTGTATATGTAGCGTCTTCCATCTTCCGCGTCTGTGCCCAGAAGCGAGGTGGGACTAAACCTGAGGTACGCTCGCTGAGTCGCTGGTGCAGCAGGAGCGCCAACTCCCTTGTTTCCTGGGCCGATTGTTTTCTGGAGGCCCACAGAGGTTCAGCCTGACATACAGGGGCTTTATCCTGTCAGCTTTCTTTCTCCGGCGGTCCACTTCAACGTAGCGTGGGTGGCATCGTGGCAAGACGCCTTGTAGAGGCGCCGGGAGAGAAGAAAGAGCATGGAGGCGGCGGCGAGGAAGAGCCGTGCGCGATCGGTTCTGAGTTTTGGTTAGGCGGAGGTTCCTAAACTGCATGTCGATATGAAAAAGCGACAGACACCATTCCATTCTTTCACTATCTAGCCAATCTTTTCTTCTACTCAGATGCTAATAATGAGATGAACGGGTCAATTGGCACGTTCGGACAAATATAAACTTTTTATTTGACAGTCGAGTGTATATGAACTCTGTCGGACGGCTGAAGGATAGGGACATCGAAGGTGACGTTTTCATCATCTTCCAATATGAGATGATATGAGTATGGGTAGTGTCTTCTTTCAGGTGGCTGCTCAAGCCAAAGGAGAGGATCGAGAAGCCATGGAGCCAGCCGGCGCGACGAAGACGACGAGGGTGTGTGTGACGGGCGCCGGAGGCTTCATCGCCTCGTGGCTCGTCCGGCGACTCCTTTCCGGAGGAGACTGCGCGGTGCACGGCACCGTCCGTGACCCTGGTGAGACGTTCTTGTCTCTTGTTGGTCGACCCCCGGCCGGCCTCGATCGATCAGAGGTAAAATTCGATCAGTTGCCAACGTAATGAATTGTCATGCGTTGTGTGTGTGTGCAGGCGACCCCAAGAACGATCATCTGAGGGCGCTGGACGGCGCCGGCGAGCGGCTGAGATTGTTCGAGGCCGACGTGCTGGACTACGCGAGCGTGGCGTCAGCCGTGGCCGGCTGCGACGGCGTCTTCCATGTCGCCAGCCCCGTTCCCGCCACCAAATCCAACAACCCCGAGGTAACACTACAAGATCGAGCTATGCCGGCCGATTGGCTGATTTCCCGGCCGGCTTACACGCAAGTTGTCCGGCGCAGGTGGAGCTGCTGGCACCGGCGGTGGCCGGCACGCTGAACGTGCTCAGGGCCTGCAGCGAGGCCGCAGTACGCCGCGTCGCGGTGGTGTCGTCGGTCGGCGCGGTCTTCGTCAACCCGAACCTCCCTGAGGGACCCTCGGTGGACGAGGACTGCTGGTCCAATGAAGACTACTGCAGAACTATCGAGGTGAACTTTCGTCGGCTCTAGTTAGCTTATTCGGGTGGTGACCGAGATCATAGTACCAATCTATCTTGTGGCTTTTTGTCAGAACTGGTACTGCCTCTCCAAGACGCTGGCCGAGCGCGAGGCCATAGCTTACGCCGAGAAGACTGGGCTAGACGTGGTCACCCTGTGCCCGTCGCTGGTGCTCGGCCCTCTACTGCAGCCCACGGTGAACACCAGCAGCCTGTTCCTCATCAAATACTTGAAATGTATGCCGGTTTCATTTTTTTGCCCTTTCACATTCAGAGGTACAAATGCAGACAACACCATAGCCACCGTGCAATTCTAAGTGATCTGATCTGCGCAGGCGACGGCGTTGACGCCATGGACGACAAGGTGAGGAACATGGTGGACGTCCGCGACGTCGCCGACGCTCTCGTGCTGACGTACGAGAACCCGGAGGCGGCCGGCAGGTACATCTGCAGCGCGTACGCCAGGAAGGTGTCCGAAATGGTTTCCGTCATCGAGAACTTGCATCCGAACCTCAATTACCCCAACAAGTAAGCAGCCAACACTTGATTCGCTCACCATAGGGACGTATATACAGTGATGATTTTGGCACATGGTGACGATGATTTCGGCAGGTTCGTCCAAGTGGGGGATGAGAAGGTGTTCAGCTCCGAGAAGCTGCAGAGGCTGGGATGGAGGTTCAGGACGATGGAGGAGACGTTGAAGGACAGCGTTGAGTCCTACATGGCTGCAGGCATCCTCAACTGAGCTTGGTTGCATAGGCTGTGTCTTGTGCAAGAAGAGTACGGCACTGAGCACCGCTGATGTGGCACTAGTTCTGAAGTCAACAACAGTTTCATACGGAGGAATAGTGGAATACTCACAATAATACAAGGCTATATCGTTTTCATTTCAAACTTTGAGTAATGATTTATTCAACCGAATATAAGTTATATGTTATTTAATAATATATCATTAGAAAGTTCATTGAATTGTGCATCGGATGATATAGTTTCAAATTGCATGCAACTAATATTTGGTTGATCCTACTAGTAATCAAAATTGCCTCAAAAAACAAAGTGACCTTGTATTTAAGAACGGAGGAAAGCTGATTTGTGATTTGTGGACTGCTCAAACCGTTCCGTGAAATTGTAATAATTTTTTTCAAAAATATATCTTAGAAGGTGTATAAATTAGCTGGAAGAAATACCAAGACAGTTGATACAAAGCTAAGAAGGTTACAACTTCGTTCCACGATACAACGTCAAGAGATAAACAACACACACACACCCGAAGATAAACGGCACTCATTGCCCAACATTTTGTCACGAATGGGGGAAGAAGAGCACATGGCTTCAGAACCGCGCCAGAAACCAAGCAAGACAACATTAAAGCTCGACCTTAACTTCAAGGTAACCCGGAACAACGTACCTCCCCTCATGATCCTAGAGGAGTCAGCGAGAAGAAGACATGGTCTTGACAGACTTCGGCAATATACCGAACCTAGGGTCTACCACGCCGTACATTGCGCCCCAGAAGCGCAATCCTTGGGCAGCGGCCACCACCTTCAGCACATCACCACCCCAGACTCCGAATGCCGCATCGGTCAATCCTCGACAGCCTAGACGATGTCTTCAAGAAGATAATGGCACCTTGGAGTCGTCGTCGTGGGTCCAGTGAACCGGACGTAGGGTTTCCCTCGGCATAGAGGAGAAGGAAGGCATAGTGAAGGCCAAGATTGCGCCTTTAGCAAGGTAACGACGACCGCAGGTGTCGTCCTGCTGGTGTTTACGATCTCTGCCTACTACCGGCGTACGGAGATTTAAAAGCTAAGCTACTTCTGTCTACTGCAACAACTCCACTACGATAAACATTTCTTCGCGCTTGCACTCGTTGCTAGTTATTGAAAATTTTATTTATGATTTTTTTGGGATAATTTATGATTTTTTTTTACAAAATTACGAAAAAATACAATTTTATTACTTTTATAGATGTTTGTATTGCTACCGATTATTATTAATAATCAACAAAATTTTCGTAAAAAAAGTCATGGAACTCGATCTCATGTTGGAATCACGTGGAAAAGCTTCTAGAAGTGTGCCGCTTTTGACGAGGCACCAAACAAAATCAAGGGTCAACACCTGGCTGGCTGGCTGGCTCTGGCAAAGCCACACAAAACGGCGAGGTTTGTGTTTGTCTAGCCAAGGACGGAGGGAGGGGGGGCCCCCGAACAACTCGCTCGTACGTTGGAAACCGGTAGCCAGGTTGCTAGTTTTAAACTCGGCTTTACGAGCACAAAGATCAAAAGCCTCAATAATTTCTTCAACACAAAACTTTTCTGCTATATCCCTCTCTATGTAGACTATGAGACAATGGCGAAGAAAATCATCTCCCAACTTAGTGCGAAGACGTGTCTTGACTAGTTTCATATCAGAAAATGCTCGATCTGCTGTTGCAGTTGACACCGGAAGAGTGACCACTAACCATAATAACCTCTCAACCATTGGATAATCAGATGATTTGCCAGTCTTAATTATTCCTTTTGTCAATTCAGCAAGTGATTTGCAATTTATGATCTCTGGATGGTTGCATGTATCAAGCTGGAAATGTGGAAGCTCACACTCCAACCTATCCCTCTCTTGACTACAAAATCAGCAGGATAGAATTTTTCTACTAGTCTGCATATCTTTGACTTTTCAAAATTATCATATCTAGGATCCAAGGATGTACAAAGATCTAGAAGCTCAGTTACTTCAGAACTAAATCGATGATTCAACTCTGTCAGTTGTTGATCTATTGCAGCATTAAACACATCTACTTTGTAGTGATGGAATATTGTGGTGTTGTCATGCTTATTTCGAGATTTCTTCACATCAACATACCTAAAGTTGCTACAAATATCAGAGAAATGTAAATCATTTTCACTATTTAGACACTAATGAGTACGTTTATAAATGGGTAAGTGACTATTGGAAAATACTTACTTTTGATTCATATCTGGTATATTAATCTCATGCTTCAAACAAAAGGCGCCCACCTCTTCTATAAGACTATCCCATCCACCTTCTCTCAATTCAGCAAGCAACAGCTTTGTGTTAGAAACCATATCCAGTGCATTTGCAGTATCCAAAGTTTTATTTTGGAGTTTGACACACACGACATCAGTGATCTTCATAATTTTCTCCATGAGGTGTAGAATGAAGACAAATTCAAATGTAACCAGAAAATTAAGGGCACCATCGGCATCTCCACTTGGACCCCATGGAACTGAACGGTCATTTGCTACACCTCTTAGTACCAAAACTGATGGACCAAACAGCCTTAAAAAGCTCTTTACTGACTTATAGTGGGAACTCCATCTTGTGTCTCCAGCCCTTTGTAAAAATCCAATTTGATTTAATCATCTTCCTGTGTCAAGCTCTCCTAGTTCAATCTCCTTTGCAATTCCAATAGCCTGATTATCTAGCAGTATGGGAGATGCACTAATAATATATACAATAAAATTGCATTTTGGAAGAAGTTGTGGACCTTAGGTACCTCCCTTGAAGCAGCAGCAGGAGCCAACTGAAGTTGATGAGCAAGATAGTGAATATAGTACACTCTCATGTTACTTGCTACATCGTAGCCTTGCCCTCTGATATCTTTCACACTCATCCCATTACCAACTAACACAGCAATAATTGAGTTCTTGAGAGTCAAAGCACAAGTGTCACTAACATGAATAATGTTGGAATTTGGACCATATTGGATCAACACAATAAATATTCCATAAATTCCTAATAAATCCTAGAGGCCCACTTGACCCATTCATGCATGGCAGGTGGTGGGACAAGTTTAGTCCCACATTGATAGTTGAAGAAGAGTTGAAGCAGCTTACAAGGAGAGCTCTTCATACTATTTGTATGAGAGAAATAATAGGAGGAAATAGGAGCTGACCACACGCGCCCTCCTCCTCCTCCGACGCCGCCGCTCGCTCTCCTCGTCACGACATGACACGACACGTCGCGCCGCGCCGCACTGCGGGTTGCGGGAATGCCTCGAGACGAAAGCCTCTCTCTCTTTCCTTTTGCCACTCATGAACGGTATATGAATACACGCAAGAATCTGAAACGTTTTTTAGTGGGTTTTAAGGCTGTTCAGCTACCTGTTCGGTTCACCTCCCTGACCCTTCGTTTCATCTCCTCGTGTGGCTTGTTCGGCTCCTCTCTCTGTGCTTATAAAAGAGGTCGCTCCTCTCCAGAGACACACTGCGAGACACAACACCATATGCGCCTACCACTCGGTTCCAGAGCTTTGCGCCGCCGCTCAAGACTTCTCCATCCCGTCTACCGGCGTGCACCGTTGGACGGGACAGCAGGTCTCCAGAACCCCGTCTCTTGTGATCCTGTACGGGAGAGAGGCGATAAGGTTTTTGGGGAGCGCTCTAGCGCGACTGCTGACTTCGACGTCGACACAGAGGCCGACAACTACTTCCCCAAAGATGACTTCTTCCCCGACATCAGCAACCTCTTCAGCGACATAGCTCTCAACGGCGACAACACCACCGCTGGTTCCTCTTCTGGACCGTATGTGTTCTTACCTTCTTTTTATGAGATCATGATGTTCTTCCTTCTCCTAGCAACATGTTCAGGCTGATTGTCAGGAAACACATTGCTCTTATCAATCTGTTTAGACTTGTTGCTCCTTTACTCTATGGTGATTTGCATGACTAGTTTAGTTTCAAACTTTTTAGTCATGTTTTATCTAATGTTTTCTTTGATTAAATCATGGGGAAATTTGCTAATATATTCAACAATCCAAAAACCTTATAGGTAGTATTCCCCGGTTAGCTTTCCTTCATCTCTCAAGCCTCCTCCTTTCGAGGGCGTGAATTACAAGAGGTGGCGTGCGAGAGCTATTCTTTGGCTTACAACCATGAGATGCTTTGACGCCACTAAGGGAAATCCTGAAGGAGAGCTTACTCCCCTCGAGGAGAAAGCTTTTGAGGATGCCGACACCCTTCTGAGGGGTGCTATCATCAGCGTTCTTGGCGAGAACATTGTTGACTCGTATTTGTCCATCTCTACGGGCAAGGATATGTGGGACGCAATCGAGGCCAAGTTTGAGGTCTCGGATGCGAGCAGTGAACTATATGTCATGGAACAATTTTATGACTTCAAGATGACTAATGAGCGCTCCATTGTTGTGCAGACTCATGAGATACAGTCCATTGCTAAGGAACTTGAGCAGTTTACTTGTGTGTTACCGGGCAATTTTATTGCCGGAGGCATCATTGCCAAGCTTCCTCCTTCATGGAGGAATTTTGCTACTTCTCTAAAGCACAAGAGACAAGAGTTCTCCACTACGGATCTCATTGGATCTCTTGACGTGGAAGAAAAGGCAAGGGCAAAAGACACACGTGCTCGAGGTGTTGAGGGAGGTTCTAGTGCCAACGTGGTACAGAAGAAGAACTTCCAATCCTACAAGTCCAAGAACAAGAACAAGTATGATGGCAAAGGAAAATTTGATGGGAAGAACAAGGCCTCACAGTCTACCAATTTCAAAAGGAAGACCGATAAGAAGAAAGAAGTATGTCACGTCCGTGGTGATCCTAATCATTGGGCTCCCAATTGCCCAAACTGCTTTGACAAGCGTCAGCAAGGAAAGGACGGCAAGACTGCCAATGTTGTCATTGGAGACACTGAGATGAAGTATGATGGGTATGGTATATTTCCTACTATCCTTTCAATATGTCATTCTCCTGAATGGTGGATACATAGGTGCCAATGTACACGTTTGTGCTGATATCTCCATGTTTTCTTCTTATCAGGTCGCAGGGACTTCCTCCGTGCTGATGGGCAACGGCTCGCATGCTACTGTTCGTGAAGTTGGTACGGTCGATCTGAAGTTCACTTCGGGGAAGATCGTGCGCCTGAAGAACATGCATCATGTCCCTTCTATCAGTAAAAATCTTGTTAGCGGATCGCTTTTGTGTCTGATGGCTACAAGATTGTGTTTGAATCCAATAAATTTGTTGTGTCAAAATTTGGAACCTTTGTTGGTAAAGGCTATGAGTGCGAAGGCTTGTTCCGCCTATCCCTGTCAGACGTTTGTAATAAAGTTGTTAATCATATTTGCACCAACATTGAGACAAATGTTTGGCATTCACGTCTTTGTCATGTTAATTTTGGTTGTATGACGCGGCTAGCTAAACTAAATTTAATCCCGAGTTTAACTAATGTAAAGGGTTCTTAGTGTCAAGTGTGTGTTCAAGCTAAGCAACATCGCAAGTCTCATACGACTGCGGAGGTAACAAATTTGGCACCTCTAGAACTCATACATTCAGATATTTGCGAGATAAATGGTTTGTTGACAAAAGGTGGAAAGAAATACTTCATGACGTTGATTGATGACTCAACTAGATATTGTTATGTGTATCTTCTGAAATCGAAAGATGAGGCGTTAAGTTTCTTCAAAATCTATAAATCTGAAACAGAAAATCAGCTTGAACGAAAGATCAAGCGGCTTAGGTCTGCGGCTTAGGTCTGATCGTGGTGGAGAGTATTTCTCCAATGAGTTTGACTCATTTTGTGCGGAACATGGTATAATCCATGAGAGGACGCCTCCCTACTCATCTCAGTCAAATGGAGTGGCCGAAAGAAAGAACCACACTCTAACTGATTTGGTTAACGCCATGTTAGACACATCGGGTCTCTCCAAGGTATGGTGGGGGGAGGCGATATTGACTGCGTGTCATGTCCTAAACCGAGTTCCCACAAAGAATAAGGAGATAACTCCATTCGAGGAATGGGAGAAGAAAATATTGAAACTCTCTTACGTACGGACTTGGGGATGTTTGGCTAAAGTCAATGTGTCAATTCCGAAGAAGCGCAAGCTTGGACCAAAAACTATTGATTGTGTTTTTCTGGGCTATGCTTTTCATAGCATTGGCTATAGATTCTTGATAGTAAAGTCCGAGGTATCCGACATGCATGTTGGTACAATCATGGAGTCGAATGATACGACTTTCTTTGAGGATATATTTTCCATGAAGGATATGCCTAGCTCATCGAATTAGGGGATGCCTAGTACATCTATCCAGGAATTCGCTACAATTCCTGAATCCACCATTCCGATAGAACACCTTGAGAATCCCGAGGAGGATAACAATGAAGCTCCTAAATGGAGTAAGAGACAGAGGACTGCGAAGTCCTTTGGTAATGATTTCATTGTGTATCTCGTGGATGATACTCCCACTTCTATTTCAGAAGCCTATGCATCTCCAGATGCTGACTACTGGAAGTAAGCTATCCGAAGTGAGATGGATTCCATTTTGGCTAATGGAACTTGGGAGATTACTGATCGTCCTTATGGGTGCAAACCCGTAGGATGTAAATGGGTGTTTAAGAAGACGCTTAGGCCTGATGGTACAATTGAAAAGTACAAGGCACGACTTGTGGCCAAGGGTTATACCCAAAAGGAAGGTGAAGACTTCTTTGATACTTACTCACCTGTAGCTAGATTGACTACCATTAGAGTACTACTATCACTGGATCCCTCATACGTTCTTCTCATTCATCAAATGGACGTTAAGACAACTTTCCTAAATGGAGAGTTGGATGAGGAAATTTACATGGACCAACCAGATGGATTTGTAGCAAATGGTCAAGAAGGAAAGGTGTGCAAATTGTTGAAGTCTTTATATGGTCTCAAGCAAGCACCTAAGCAGTGGCATGAGAAGTTCGAAAGAACTTTAACTGCTGAAGGCTTTGTTGTAAATGAAGCTAATAAATGTGTGTACTATCGCCATGGTGGGGGCAAAGGAGTCATTCTTTGCTTGTACTTCGATGACATACTGATTTTCGGAACCAACCTGAATATAACATCAAGAAGACCAAGGATTTCTTATCTCGCTGCTTTGAGATGAAGGATCTTGGGGTAGCTGATGTAATCTTAAACATCAATCTATTGAAGGATGACAATGGTGGGATTACACCGCTTCAATCTCACTATGTGGAAAAGATCTTGAGTCGTTTTGGGTATAGCAATTGCAAGTCTTGTCCAACGCCTTATGATCCTAGTGTGCTGCTTACAAAGAATAAAACGACTGCTAGAGATCAACTGAGATATTCTCAGACTATTGGCTCGCTTATGTATTTGGCTAGCGTTACGAGGCCTGACATTGTATTTGCTGTGAGCAAACTTAGCTGATTTGTCTCAAATCCTTGTGATGATCACTGGCATGCTCTTGAAAGAGTGATGCACTATCTAAAAGGCACTGCGAGTTATGGCATTCACTATACCGGGTATCCGAGGGTACTAGAGAGTTATAGTGATTCAAACTGGATTTTTGATGCTGATGAGATTAAGGCCACTAGTGGATATGTATTTACACTTGGTGGTGTCGTTGTTTCTTGGAAGTCTTGCAAGCAGACCATCTTAACGAGGTCAACAATGGAAGCAGAACTCACAGCACTAGACACAACCATTGTTGAAGCATAGTGGCTTCATGAACTCTTGATGAACTTACCTGTGGTTGAGAAACCAATACCCGCTATCCCAATGAATTGTGATAATCAAACTGCGATCATCAAGGTTAACAGTTCTAAGGATAATATGAAGTCATCAAGGCATGTGAAGAGAAGATTAAAATCTGTCAGAAAAATGAGAAACTCTGGAGTTATTGCATTGGATTATATCCATAAGTCTAGAAATTTGGCAGAACCCTTCACAAAGGGTCTATCACGTAACGTGATAGATAATGCATCAAAGGAGATGGGTATGAGACACACCGTTTAAGTTCTCCACAGTGGTAACTCATTCTATGTGATCGGAGATCCCGTGAATTAGAACTGGGAGACAAGCTGTATGTCAACTAAGAGGAAAGTATCCTTACTCCTTGTATGATACCACTCCGTAAAATATGTAATACTTTCCTAATCTGCATGGTAGGCTGATTTATCTTAATGTGTTCTAAGTGGCTTATTTAAGCACAGATGTTGTCCTGCAGAACATCCGTCGAAGAACACACCTATATGAGTTTAGTTGTTCAAACGTCGCAACCAATGAGAGTTGGGTGCCCTCTAATAAACTCATGAAAGGCCATGGAGTATGACGCATAAGCTCCACCCGTGGGGAAGCCCTGCGACGACCTAGTACCGGTCAAGGCTCTTTCTGAAGCTAGATTAGCAGAAAACTTGCAGTTCAAGGCTTAGTCCACTATTCAAGTAGCAGTCTAGTGTAGCATAGAGTTCTGGTGAAAGTTCTGATGGGTTCGTTGCATGAAAAACAAAAAATTCTACCGTGAACATGAACAAAAACCAAGATCCAATCTAGGAATAAGCAAGATCTAATCTACCAAGATCGAAGCAACGAGATGTATGTGAGACTAACCCTCGAAGATTCCAAAGCCTACGAGATTAGATCTCGTTGTTGATGTAGTCGATCGTCCTGTGCTGCAATCCGGCAGCACTTCCGTACTCGGTCGTGCGTACGGTGTCGATGAAGCCCATCCTCTCCCCGTTCCAGCGGGCAGCGGAGGTGTGGTAGATCCCCTCGGAATCCCAGCAGCACGACGGCGTGGTGGTGGTGGTGGAGGAGAAAATCTGCAGGGCTTCGCCAAGCCGGAGCAGATGTGTAGTGGAGGAGAGAGGGGGAACCAGTGCTAGGGTTTCAAGGGTGTGCGCACCCTACCCCCTCCCCTCTTTATATAAGGAGGAGGGTCGGTTTGGGTGCCCCCCTAACCCCCTAGATCCATCTAGGGCCGGCGGACAAGGAGGGGGAAGTTTTCTTCCCCCCAAGTTGATCCCCCTAGGGTTTGGGGGAACCCTAGTGGGCTGGCCGACATGGGCCTTGAGGGGCATGTGCCCCTGGCCCATTAGGCTAGGGTGAATCCCCTCGGCCCATGCTAGGCCTCCTAGCATCGTGGGCCCACTAGTGGGACCCCCAGAACCTTCTAGAACCTTCCCGGTCTTTCACCGGAAAAATCCTGAACTTTTCCGAAACCTAGAAATCAACTTCCATTATATGAATCTTATTCTCCGGACCATTCCGGACCTCCTCGTGATATCCTGGATCCCATCCGAGACTCCGAACAAAATTCGGTCTCCATCTCATATTCCGAATCTACTTATGCGACAGTTTAGTGACTGAGTTTTGTTCAACTACAGATCTTATGGAATTATTTCATTTGCCTCTTTCACCTGAAGCATATAATGACTGGGAACAATTACAACATGTGATGAATGAAAACTTGCAGATTACTACTGAGAATGACAAATGGGGAGGAAAATTTACATCAAAAAATTCTACAGATATTGTTTCCGAAACATAACACCACCAGCTCCTTTCTTGTGGATATGGAAATCAAAAATTTGGCCAAAACTAAAGTTTTTTGCATGGTTGCTACTAGCAGACAGACTGAATACTAGGAATATGCTAAGAAGGAGAGGTATTAATATTGATAATAATTTCTCATGCCCATTGTGTAATTCTGGAGAAGAAGAAACGTTGGTTCATGTATTCTTCAAATGTCCATTCAGCTCTAGTTGTTGGCCCAGATTAAACATTATTTGGCCTGCTGCAAATACCTCAATTGACATCATATCACAGGCTAGCTCGATGCATCAAGGAAAACACTTTTTTGAAAAAATCATTATTGGTGCATGGGGGATCTGGAAAGAGAGAAACAATCTTATTTTTAGAGATATTAGACCAACCAGAGCTTCGTGGAGAGAAAGAGTTTGCTCTGACTTATTATTGCTTAGGTTCAGGGTTCCTCAAAACCTAGTAGAACACATTTTTAGTTTCATAGACTCAGTTTAATTTTTTTCTTGGTCTATGTAAAGGGTGCTTGCACCATCTTTGTAAATATTTGTGATAATGAATGAAAAACCACGGTAGGAGCCTCTCCTACTGTGTCTTGGTTCAAAAAAACTTAAGCGCATCACCCTACGGTTCGTGAACTATGCGGACATGACCGAGACTCCTCTCCGACCAATAACCAATAGCGGGATCTGGAGATCCATAATGGATCCCACACATTCAGCGATAACTTAGTGACCGATTGAACCATTTACATATGATACCGATTTCCTTTGTCACGCGATACTTTACTTGTCCAAGGTTCGATCATCGGCATCTCCATACCTAGTTCAACCTTGTTTCCAACAAGTACTCTTTACTCGTTCTGTGGTATGTCATCTCTTGTGACCTAGTCACATGCTTGCAAGCTAATTAGACGACATTCCACCGAGAGGGCCCAGAGTATATGTGGTGACCCTGCATACCACTGCATGTTGTAGTATGCCAGTCGTTGATATAACATTCACGAAGTACCATTCCGCAAATATTACATCCCTCAGAGTAGTACAACAGAACATAGCAGGTCCATAACTCATTCATTTAATATTACAATAATCATACACATATCGTCTCGGAGCTCCTCTTGGGTCCAAAGAGGAATACTCCCGGGTTCGAGGCGAACCCAACTTAGCTTACAATATAGATGTCTCATTAAGTTGTACAATTATTCTCTCGAGCAGCTAAATACTAAGAGTTCGGGCTGCTCGGCTACTACTACTACTTGATGTTCTAGGCTTAATCTCCTCCGGAAGCCTCCCCGGTTCCGTAGACTATGAGATAGTCTATGCCTTCAACACCTCCAGAGAGGTCTGGTTCTTCATAGCCGATGATCTCGGCTCCTTCAGTGTGGTCGTAGCCTTCCTCCAGACGATTCAGACAATCTAAGCAAGGGATTTAAGTTTGGGATGAGTACGAGCGTACTCAACAAGTTCATTATAGAGAAGAGGTGTTTAATGCACTAGCTACGATATTAGACCAGAAAATCTAATACCAATGCAAGTTTTGATAAACATTTCTTCAAGAGATTGCTTTTATTTCCAAGAGCTATGTCCGTCAGCCTTCACTGGTTTACTAGAACTTTATGGAGCTCCTTTCCGGCCGCGTTCGCAGTTCCTTATCCCGGAACAGGGAGTGACAGGTCACGGTTCTTTACACTCTGCAGAGGTGTGTTGCTTTACCCATAAGAGATCTTAACCTTGGTGCCAACCGGGCAGCTTTCCCGTCCACACTTCCTTCGGTGTGAGGCCCGGTATAAGGTCATAGTCAATCATATTCCTCCGCTACCTCGCACACCCACCCTTTGTTGCAAACCCCGACCCTGGGTCCTCGCCGGTCCCATTATTCCCGTAATTTCAGGGTGGACCCCGACCACGACAACAGTTCTGGGCTCTACCATAAACTCCTTCGTCGGCAGCTGCAACCCATCATAGACCGCATTACCGTGGGGAATTAGAGTGGGATCCCCACCCTCCGGTTGTTTCGCAAGACACAACTGCTACGGCAAGCAATGCTTTACCGTGGGGAATTAGAGTGGGATCCCCACCCTCCGGTTGTTCCACCAGATACAACTGCTACGGTAAGCGCATCCGTTGATGTACAAGAGGTGGAAATACGATTGACTAGTCCGTCCCATTCCGGATCTTATGGTTAACACGGGTATTACGGCACAAGAATCATTGGCGACATTTGTTGTTTAATCCTAGATGGATATAAACCCTTGCAATGGAACCTCCACCATATCAACACAATCCATGGTTCCATTGCCAACCACATAGTCATATTCATAGTTATGAAAATAGTGGTTTTGGTTTTTATGCAATAGTGATAACCATAGTATTTTGCAAGTAATTTGATAGAAATACACAACTGACATGAGCAAGTGATGAACTTGCCTGAACACTGCAAAGTTTTGCATTTGGATGGTGTGGACTGACCCTTGTCCTCTGTCTCTGAAAAATAGCATCATTGTCCGATAAGGGCAATGGTTAAAGAAGCAATTATGCATGATTCCAGTTTTAGGGTTTTTCCCCCCTTCCGAAGTCGTTATTATTTCATGTGAGAGGTTAATACTAAGAACAATTTGGAGATTCTCTATTTAGGGTAAATACAACCTTGAAATATTGTCAAGGTGTTTTTATAGTCCAATTACATTAATGGACTTATTTTCTTTATTGAAAATAATATGTGTGATTTAAATCATTATTTAAATCATCAAATTAAGACTTATTCTTAATTATCTTCAAAAATTCTCTTTGATATTTTATTTGGTTAGAGAATTTTATGCTGGTTGATTTTCATATTTTTAATTATTTTTTAGAGCTCTTATCAATTTTCTATTGAATTTTAAAGTTTCTGGTTTTTAATTGAGTTGTGAAAAGTCACAATTGCCCCTGGGCCTACCTGTCAGTGGAGCCCAGTGGGTTGGGTTAGACCAGCTCGGGTCCAACCGACCCGAGCGGTCGCTCACTCACTCACCCCTCGCGCCGCCTCGACCTAACCCTAATCCCCTTTCTCACTGCGGCGACCTGCGTCGCCCTCACCGTCGCTGGCCGATTCTGGCGATCTCCGGCCGCCATGGCCCTCGCCATGGGGCACAATCGAACCGCCCTGTGACGGCGATCCTTTCCATCCGCGTCGATCTGGAGCAGACGCCGCTCCCGCTCGTCCTCGACCCTCTTCGCCATGGCTAGGGTTACGGGATCCGCGTGATCCCGCGGCTCCCAGAGCTCCTGGCGTGATGGCGCTACCGTGGCTGTGCTGCCATGGTGGGGTGGTGCTGTGGCGCCGCCATGGCCTGGCTTGGCCTGGCGCCGCCGCGCCCTGGCGTGTGCCGCCGTGGCCGCCATGGTTGTTTGCCTGCTCGACCCCGGGTACGTTCGCCATTTCTCCCTCTCTCTCGTGTGCTTGTTCTTCTTCCTCCTCCCTTAGTTCTGGTCACAGCTTCTCCTCCTTGTGGAGAGGATAGCCGTGCTCATGCTACTCTGTGGCCGTGCTTACTGCTGCTGCGCTGCTGCTGTGCTACGTGTCTGTCTGTGTCTGCTTATGCTTGATGTCTTGCTTGTGCTGCTGTGCAAGATTGCTAAGCTATGTGCCTGTGAAAGCTTTCTTTACTTGCTAGAATTCTTCCCTGTGCCTCTGTTCTTGTTTCTATGCTTGCCTGACACTCATGTGTATTCATATATGCTTCAATGGCTTAATTGCAGTATGCAATTCTTGCAAATTTGCAAGTGCCTGAGCTTCTGTGGCTAGTTCTTGTGCTCAAATTCATGAGCATGCTCATCTGAGCATTGCTGTTGGCTTAATGGTATGATTCAGTGATGAGCACTAAGTGCTTTACTTGTTTAATGGCTCTGATTATTGTTATGACTTGATTATGTGTGTGTGCCATCCTTGTCTAGCTTGATCCAGTGGTACATCATGTAGTTGATGTGCTTCTGGATACAATTATAAATCATCCATTTGATTATCTGTGAAGCAACTGTCGATTATGTGTGGCTATATAATTATCTGGTTCATGCTCTGCTGCTCAGTGATGCTCTAACATGTATTGGCATGCTATAGCAAGCCCTGATGATCATATGATCATTTCTTGTTTGTGAATTAGTGGGTGCCCCTCTCTGTGACTCACTGGTACTCATTCAGTGCTATTTGTGCTTCCTACAGACTTAGTCTGGGTGTGCTGGTGCTTGTCCAAGCATCAGTGACTGTGTGCAATGATCCTTTGGATCATCTGCAAGACCCTGTGCATCAGTAGCTTATCTGTTTCATTTATCTGCTTAATTTGCCTTGTTATTTGGATAAATGATGTGAACTGTGACACAGTGATGATCATATCAATTGATTTGCTTGGGCTAGAGGGATGCCAACAATTGTTGGGGACCCTAGCCCACTCTGAACCCACTTGGGTGATGATGCATGTGTAAGGCTTAACTGTTTGGATTGGTTGTGTGGTTGAGGTAACCCTGACAGTAAATCCTTGCTGTTAGGGTGGCTCCCACCAGTGTTGGCTTTCTTTGATGAATAGGTGCTTACTGGCTAATCACTTGGTGAATTACCAGTGGCTTTGGTGTTGATAAACAAGATAGGCACATGTTGCCTATCAGTCTGATGGTTTAGCTAGACTATTAGGTGCTTGGTGAATCTGGATGGCTACATAGGATTAAATCCATGCTTGGATTTCTCTGGTTGTGACACTGTGTTGTCACAACCAGTGTTCCCTGGTTTGATTTCCTTCTAGCCTTAGTTGTATTTGCTGGCACCAATTGGTTTAGCAACCAAGTGATGATACATCCAGGGTTTCATACCCTTTTTTCTTCTGTGTGATTGGTGCATATGCTTATTTATGAACAAAACCATCTGGTTTGTTCATGATGATTGGTATACCTCACTCCAGCTCCAAGAATTTCAGTTGATGTAGAGGTTTTGCTTCTGGTGGTTTGTTTAGCTTGCCCTGCTCCTCCTTGTGAGCTTGATGCTTCTTGGTTATGTGCTGTGGTGGTGAAAATGTGTTGAACAGCAGTGGCTGTTCAAGCTGTTCTTGTGTTCTTGTGTTCTTGTGACTTACTCTGTGAGGCTGCTGTCGATGGAATGATCTAGGGTTTACTGTGGCAAGTTTTATATGCTTCCGGCTTTGCTCTGTTGGTCGACAGCTTGGCCTGCAGTTTGTGGTGACTCACTCGGCCTTGTGTGTTGTTACACATGCACACTGCCCGGTGAGCAGAGTTGGTCGTGTGTGTGTCAAGTGCCTTGTACTTGGCTTGGTTCTAGTGGTGAGATGATCAGCTCGGCGAGCTGATCCATATCTGCTCAATTCCGAGTTTCTTTTAACTCTGCCAAGTGGCTTTGCCACTTGGCTTAATCCTTGTTTGGTTTTTTGTGTGTGTGTGCAGGGACCAAGTGCTGATCAAGATGAAGATCAAGATCTTCTTGAGCAAGAATTGCATGATGATCACAATGTAGTTTAGGACATTTAAATAACTTGTAATTTTCCTTTTTCATTTTCTATTTCATCAATTCTTGTAATGTGTTGTAAATTCATTTATCTATTCTGGATATTGTAATGACATTGTATTATGTGTGTGGTTATCAATAAAGCTCAAGTTTTCCTTAATGAACTTTATGTAATTGTTGTATTACTTATATTCTTGCTTAATGATAATTGTTTGCTAAATTATCTCAAGTTTGAATTATGTGATAACCATTTGATGTTTG
Source organism: Lolium rigidum (assembly GCF_022539505.1). Taxonomy (NCBI): domain Eukaryota; kingdom Viridiplantae; phylum Streptophyta; class Magnoliopsida; order Poales; family Poaceae; genus Lolium; species Lolium rigidum. The sequence goes on from NC_061508.1 coordinate 297,547,367, forward strand.
AATTTGAAATTCAAATTCAAATTTGGTTTGAATTCATTCAAACAACTTAACTTGTAATTGAATCATGCAACTTATGATTTCAATGCAATATCACCTATCTCTTCTCAAAACCCTAATCTAGATAAGTAGGAACAAGTTCATCGCACTCTCGAAACCCTAGCCCTGTAGGATGTCGAGAGAGAAACCTGTCCCTCTTAGATGCAGTTTTGTTTTAAAAGCGCGAAATTTCCCCGGATTTTACCATGCAATGCACATCCCTTTCTAAAATCTACCCCTCGGTCGCCTCTAAACCTGGGACATTACAGCCTTTCCCCCTTAAAGAAAACTTCGTCCCGAAGTTATGGTTGTAATACCTGAAGAGTTCGGGGTATGTTTTCCTCAGGTCTTCCTCCTTTTCCCAGGTGGCTTCCCTCTCGGGATGATGCTTCCATTGAATCTTGCAGTACTTTATAGCTCGATTCCTGAGTTGTTTCCAGTTCTCCTCGAGAATCTTTGCTGGCTTCTCGATGTAGGTTAAGTCTGGTTGTAACTCGAGCTCTTCATGTGATACTGGTTCGTCTGGGGTCTTTAAACACTTTCTGAGTTGCGACACATGGAATACGTTATGAACCTGAGATAACCTTCCTGGTAGTTCCAATTCAAATGCTAACCCTCGGTTTTGACTCAGAATCTTGAAAGGTCCGATGTACCTAGGGCTTAGCTTTCCTTTTACTCCAAACCTCTGAAGTCCTTTCATCGGTCTCACCTTAAGATATACCATGTCTCCAACTCGTGGCTCCCATGTTCTTCTTTTCTGATCGGCGTAACTCTTCTGTCGGCTCTGGGCTATCTTGAGCCTATCCCTGATAATGTCAATGATTTGTTGCTTTTCCTTGACATAATCAGGGTTGAACTCTTTGCTTGCTCCGGCTTCATACCAACAGATCGGTGATCTACACTTTCTTCCATACAGAGCTTCGAACGGTGCCATCTTGATGCTGCTTTGATAGCTATTATTGTATGAAAACTCTGCTAGTGGCAAGTGCTCCTCCCATGATCCTCCGAAGTCTAGGGCACAAGCCCTAAGCATATCCTCTAAGATCTGATTAGTTCTTTCCGTTTGTCCACCTGTCTGAGGATGATAGGCGGTACTATAGTCCAACTTGGATCCTAAAGCTTCGTGTAGTTGCTTCCAAAATGCTGACGTGAACACGGATCCTCGATCCGACACGATCTTCTTGGGCACTCCATGTTTACTCACGATCTCTTTGATGTAAAGATCGATGAGTTTCTCTCCTTTATCTTGCTGGTTCACCGCTAAGAAGTGTGCACTTTTCGTCAACCGGTCCACGATTACCCATATCATGTCCTTCTTTTTATTGGTCATGGGTAGTTCGGTGATGAAATCCATTCCTATCTCCTCCCATTTCCATTCTGGAATGGGTAAAGGTTGTAACTTCCCTGCCGGACTCTGATGTTCAGCCTTCACTCTCTAGCAGGTATGGCATTCCGCTACGTATTGTGCTATTTCTCTCTTCATGTTGTTCCACCAGAATAACTCCTTGAGATCCATGTACATCTTGGTACTTCCCGGATGTATGGAGTATGGTGTTTGATGGGCTTCCCGGAGTATTACTTCCTTTATTTCAGCAATATCCGGAACACAAATTCTCTTCTGGAACCATAATGATCCCGATTCTCCGCGGTGGAATTCTGATGGTCTTCCCTCATCTATTCTTCTCATCTCCTCCACGATGAATGGATCGTCCAGCTGACCCATCATTATCTCATTCTTCAAGTTAACATTTAGCTCATCGGCTACTTGTAAAGCTGATAGTCCTTCATGAGCTTCCTTCTCCCAAAGTTGTATTTGGGCTTGACTTATTTCCTCCCTCAACTCCGGTGATAACTCTGGTTCTACTCCGCCAGTGCTCTTCCTACTTAAGGCATCTGCTACAACATTGGCCTTTCCTGGAGTGTAATTGATGGTCAGATCATAATCCTTGATTAGTTCAAGCCATCGTTTCTGCCTCATGTTGAGTTCCTTCTGAGTAAAGAAGTATTTGAGACTCTTATGATCTGTATAGAGCTCACACTTGGCTCCATAGAGAAAATGTCTCCAAGTTTTGAGTGCAAACACAACTGCTGCTAATTCCAAGTCATGTGTTGGATAGTTTACTTCATGAGGTCTGAGTTGCCTCGATCCATAAGATATCACTTTCCGATCTTGCATGAGTACGCAGCCCAATCCATGCTTGGATGTGTCACAGTACACGGTGTAATCCTTGCCAACTTCAGGAACTGCTAACACCGGTGACGTGGTGAGTTTCTCCTTCAGAGTTTGAAAACTCTTCTCACACTCCTCCGACCACACGAATGGTGTATTCTTTCTTAACAGCTTTGTCATTGGTCCTGCTATCTTGGAGAATCCTTCAATGAATCTCCGATAGTATCCTGCCATTCCTAGGAATCCTCGGATTTCCTTGACAGTCTTGGGTGCTTCCCATTCTAGAACTGCTGCTACCTTGCTCGGGTTAACAGCGATTCCATCTTTGCTGATGACATGACCAAGAAATTCCACTTGATCCAGCCAAAATTCACACTTGCTAAATTTGGCATAGAGTTGATGTTCTCTTAGTGTTTGCAACACTAACCTCAGATGTTCGGCATGATCGGCCTTGTCTTTGGAATAGATCAAGATATCATCAATGAATACGATGACAAACTTGTCTAGATATGGCATGAAAATCTTATTCATGAGATTCATGAAAATTGCTGGGGCATTGTTTAATCCAAAAGGCACTACAAGGTATTCATGATGTCCATACCTTGAGACAAAGGCAGTTTTCGGAACATCTTCCTTCTTGATATTTATCTGGTGATAACCGGATCTTAGATCAATTTTGGAAAAGACTCCCGCGCCTCTAACTTGATCGAATAGATCTTGTATTCTTGGAAGTGGATACTTGTTCTTGATTGTGACGTTGTTCAGATTCATGTAGTCTCCACACATCCTTCTTCCTCCATCTCTTTTATCCACGAAGATCACAGGTGATCCCCATGGTGAAACACTTTCTTGTATAAATCCTTTCTGTTCCAAGTCGTCCAGTTGCTCCTTAAGTTCTTTCAACTCCTTAGGCCCCATCTTATATGGTGCTTTTGCAATCGGAGCTGTTCCTGGAATTAAGTCGATAGTGAATTCTATCTCCCTATCTGGTGGCATACCAGGTAATTCCGTAGGAAATACATCCTGGAATTCATTTACTACGGGTATATCTTCCAATTTCACCTCCTTCATACTGTTCAACTATAGCTCAACTTCGATCTGTGTATGTTTATCGCCTTGGTAGATCATTCTACTTCCATCGGGGCTTTTCAAAGATACCGTCTTGTTCACACAGTCGATCAATGCTCCATTAGCTTCTAACCAGTTCATACCAAGAATGACATCAATGTCCTTCATCGGTAAAATGAACAGGTCTGCGTCGAACGCGCACTTATTGATCATGATGACTTGTTTTTGTTTGGTATGGGTTACTACTATCGTTCCCCCCGCAGAAAGTATGGTTATGGGTGTATCAAACTTAGTGCAACTAATCCCATGTTTGATGATGAATTGCTGAGAAATGAATGATGTAGTTGCACCAGTGTCAAAAAGTACTTTGCCAGGATGAGTGAGTATCTGGAGCGTACCTATCACCGCCTGATCGGAGTTGACCACCTCCTCCAGACTAGTGCAGTTCAGCTTGCCGAAGGGCTTCTTATTCTTCCAGTTCCCTCCGGTGTTTCCTCCTCGGCTTCCACCTCCTCCAGACTGACCTCCTCCGGTGTTTCTCTTGGGGCAGTCCTTCGACGATGTGCCCCTCACGGCGACAACCAAAGCATATGATCTTGGGCTTCTTGCAATCCTTGGCAAAATGCCCTGTGAATCCACAACTTCTGCAAACTATTTGATTTGCAGTCTGGAATGCTTGGTTCTTCCTACTACCGTAGTAGTTGCTGTTGTTGTTGTTGTTGTTGTTGTTGTTGTTGTATCTTGGCTTGAAACTCAAGCTGGTATTGGGCTTGTTACTAACAAACCTCTTAGGCTCAAACTTGGCCTTTTTCCTCTTTTCCTCCTGCAGTTGCTTGAAATCATCTTCCAGAGTGATGGCTGCATCCACCAACTCTTGGAATTCTGTCGCTCTCATCATACGGAGCTGTACCTTGAACTGGGGACTTAACCCCCTCAAGAACCTCTTCTTCTTTTTGTCCTCAGTGTTGACTTCTTCAACAGCATACCGGGACAGTTTTGAAAACTCCCTGACATAAGTCAGGATTGCCTTGTCCTTCTGCTCGAGACTTTCAAATTCTCGACGCTTCAGTTCCACAATACTTTCAGGGACATTGGATTCCCTGAACTTCCTTGCAAACTCCTCCCAGGTAAAGACTTTTCCAGCCGGATAAATGGCTACTATGTTGTCCCACCACGATGCAGCAGGTCCACACAATAAATGTGTAGCGTAACGAACCTTCTCCTGGTCGTTACAACCAACAGTGTTGAGCTTTCGCTCGGTGTCCATAAGCCAATCCTCCGCGTCCATTGGCTCGGGCGCGTATGCGAAAGATATAGGCTTGGTGTTCTGGAAGTCTGATAAAGTGACTCCCTGATTCTCGGGTCTCTCCACCCTGTTCTGTTGCAGCAGCTCCTGGAAGAATTTGTTCTACTGCTCCAACGTTACACGTTGTCTCTCCTCTACCACTCGCATGTACTGGACGAAATTCTCGCTGCGTCATAGGTGGTGGTGGTGGTGGAAGCCGATTCTCGGCTGCTTCATCAGCCTCTTCCTTTTGCTTTGCTTCGCGCTCCATGCGCTGCGCTTCGGTCTCCTCACCTATCGCTCCCGACATAACCCCCTAGTTCTGCAACACAAGATGATACTCATAATTACTCCATGCGCAAGTTTTCTGAGCTCAACTTTGTGCACAGAACTAGTAACGCAATGGAAATCAAGAAGCAAATCCAAATCATACAAAACATATACCATGTATATACATACTTAGGTGGTCTTATTACAATACTCAAGTCGATGTGAGTATGCAAACTCACTTATTAAAGTATATGTACAAATTTCTACAAATATTACACACTACAATACACGTGGTACTTGTGTATTGTAGTCCCGCCTTCCTTGGTGGACTCTAGTCGATCTTCACTCCCGGTACATCCCCAGGCTTCCATCCGGTCGAACGTGTCGTCCTCCTGATAGACCCTGGAACATAAGGTCTCCCCGTCGGCTGGTAATCAGAATCAGATGATGATCCTAGGGAGAAATCAGTGTTCACAAACTGGTCATTAAGTGCATCATAGTCCACCCATCGGGTGTACTCCCCTGTAGCTCCACCATAGGTGTTTCCAACATTTGTATCCGACTCAACCTGTGTCGGATACTCTCCATCAACTCCACCATTACCTGGATAACTCTGGTTCTGGGTCGTGGCGTCCTCATTCATCTCTCCGTCATAATACACTGAAGTACTATGAGTTCCAGTATCAGATCCCCAACGCCAACCCGTGGAGTTTTCTATAGGAGTCTCGGAACGCTGATTGTTTCCGGATTCCTCTCCACCCTCATATCCCCCATAGGAACTACCCAGATAGTTCCCAGGTGTAACGGGTGTAGTTTCACGCTCAAGAGGATCAATACTAATGTAGTCACCAGCTGAGTAAACTGGTGTGTGCACCACATTCTCCATAGGTTCTTTCCCCCTAGTCTCCTCCTTGGGTTCAGTAAACTCCTCTAGCATCTGATACGTCTCCAACATATCTATAATTTCCGATGTTCCATGCTTGTTTTATGACAATACCAACATGTTTTGTTCACACTTTATATCATTTTCATGCATTTTCCGGAACTAACCTATTAACAAGATGCCACAGTGCCGGTTCTCGTTTTCTCGCTGTTTTTGGTTCCGGAAAGGCTGTTCGGGCAATATTCTCGGAATTGGACGAAATCAACGCCAAACCTCCTATTTTTCTCGGAAGCGTCCGTAACACCGAAGAAGAGTCGGAGAGGGGCCGGGGGGCCACCACACCACATGGCGGCGCGGGCCAGGCCTAGGCCGCGCCGGCCTAGGGTGTGGCGCCCCCGAGTGCCCCCTGCGCCGCCTCTTCGCCTATAAAAGCCCTTTCGACCTAAAAACGCGGTACCAATTGACGAAACTCCGGAAAGACTCCGGGGCGCCGCCGCCATCGCGAAACTCCAATTCGGGGGACGAACTCGTTTCGGCACCCTGCCGGGACGGGGAATTGCCCCCGGAGCCATCTCCACCGCTGTCTTCACCGCCATCTTCACCGCCATCGCTGCCTCCATGATGAGGAGGGAGTAATCCACCCCTGAGGCTGAGGGCTCCGCTGTAGCTATGTGGTTCATCTCTCTCCCATATACCTCAATACAATAATCTCATGAGCTGCTTTACATGATTGAGATTCATATGAGTTTTGTATCACAATTTATCTATGTGCTACTCTAGCAAAGTTATTAAAGTAGTTCTATTCCTCCCGCACGTGTGTAAAGGTGACAAGTGTGTGCACCGTGTTAGTACTTGGTTTATGCTATGATCATGATCTCTTGTAGATTGCGAAGTTAACTATTGCTATGATAATATTGATGTGATCTATTCCTCCTACATATGCATGAAGGTGACGGTGTGCATGCTATGCTAGTACTTGGTTTAGTCTTTTGATCTATCTTACACTAAAGGTTACTAAAATATGAGCATTATTGTGGAGCTTGTTAACTCCGGCATTGAGGGTTCGTGTAATCCTACGCAATGTGTTCATCATCCAACAAAAGTGTAGAGTATGCATTTATCTATTCTCGTTATGTGATCAATGTTGAGAGTGTCCACTAGTGAAAGTGTAATCCCTAGGCCTTGTTCCTAAATACTGCTATCGCTGCTTGTTTACTGTTTTACTGTGTTACTACTGCTGCAATTCTACCACCATCGACTACACGCCAGCGAGCTATTTTCTGGCACCGTTGCTACTTCTCATACTTATTCATACCACCTGTATTTCACTATCTCTTCGCCGAACTAGTGCACCTATTTGGTGTGTTGGGGACACAAGAGACTTCTTGCTTTGTGGTTGCAGGGTTGCATGAGAGGGATATCTTTGACCTCTTCCTCCCTGAGTTCGATAAACCTTGGGTGATCCACTTAAGGGAAAACTTGCTCGCTGTTCTACAAACCTCTCGCTCTTGGAGGCCCAACACCGTCTACAGGAAAAGGAGGGGAAGTAGACATCAAGCTATTTTACGGCGCCGTTGCCGGGGAGGAAAGGTAAAAGGTACTCACACTCCGGATCTCGGCTACTAAGCTATTTTCCGCCATTGTAAGTACTCGAAGCTATTTCCTTTAGATCCTGCAATTGCAACTTTTTGTTTCTTGTTTACACTAGTTAGGCATAATGGAAAACAACAAAAAAAATTGGTGAGCCTTTTAGTCTTTTTCCTGATTTAGAATTGTTTGATGCAAAAATTAAAAAACCTATGGAACCTTATTTACATGCTAGTAGTGATGTTATTAGTATGAATGCAATTACTACTAATACTATGGATAAGTCTAAGCTTGGGGAAGCTAGTTTATATAAAAATAATCTTTTTTGCTCCTCAGCTTTGGAAGAAATATTTTGCTCTGATAATGCTTTATCTCCCATATGCGATAACTCTAATGATGCTTCGATATTTTAAATCCACCTGCCGAAAGTATTCCGTATAAAATACCTATGCAAATTATTGAACGCGTTATGGATAACCGTTATACAGGGGATGGAACTGTCCACCCGGAGATCATTTATTGTTCTTGCATGAATTATGCGGTTTATTCAAGTGTGCGGTATTGCTATGGATGAAGTGAGGAAGAAACTATTCTCTATATCGTTGTCTGGTAAAGCGGCGCATTGGTATAAATTACTGGATAATGGGGATTCTCTTGAATGGAATGATATTGTGCCCCGGTTTTATTCTAAATTTTATCCTCCTCATGAAGTGCATATTGATAGGAATTATATTTATAACTTTTATCCTCGTGATGGAGAGAGTATTTCTCAAGCGTGGGGAGACTAAAGTCACTAATGCTCAAATGTCCCATTCATGAGCTCCCCGTAATGTTATTGTTAACAATTTTTATGCGAGACTTTCAGGACAACACAAGGACTATCCGGATGCCCGTTCGGAGGGATCTTTCACAAGCAAGGAGATTGAAGCTAGGTGGGATCTTCTTGATCGGATTGAGGACAACGTCTGAAGGATGGGAGAACGACAAAGGTAAAGAGTCGGTATAAATTATGATTATGAATGCATTGAAGCCTTTATGGATACCGATAAATTTCGAAATATGAGTGCTACTTATGGTCTTGACTCTCAAGTTGCTGCAAATCTTTATAAATCCTTTGCTTCTCATTTTGAATTGCCTAAAAAGAATTTTGATAAGTATCATGAACCTTTTAAAGAGGCTTGCATGAAGAATGAAATTGTTGTTAATTATTGCAATAAGCATGCTCAAACTCCTAAGAATGCTATTTCTTATAAGCATGTTAATTTTTGTGGAATGCATAGACCCTGTGGAATTAATCAAGTCAAAGATGAATATTGCATCCATCATATTAATGAAAAAACTAGAAAGTGGCTTAGGGCTCTAGATGATCTTGGTAAAAAAGTTTGTGCCCTCTATCCTTTTATTTGTGAAGTTTGCCATGAAGTGGGTCATTTTAATTTTCAATGCTCCTCCAATGATAATTTGAACCCAATGAGTGCTGCAAATTTGTATTGTGATGATGAAATTACTCCTAATCAGTATGATGAACTTACTTTATTTTTAGGGTGTGAAGAACTGTCGAGAAAAATCTCTTTGTTATATATGAGTGATCTTGATATTGATGATGTCCTGCATGGGTGTTTTTCTTATTGCATTGATAATAGCCATACAAATACTTACATACAAAATATTTTAGAAGACGACACTTTGCCAAAATATGATAGGACCGCCATGTGTTTTGAACTAATTAATGAAAAGGAGGAATCCTTCCAAGTTTCTTCTATTGTTTCTGGAAGTAAATCAGGTTATGCGGACAAGCTACCCTTCAAGCCTCTTCCTCCTAAAGAAGGAAATGAGGAGAAGGAAGAGAAGAAGAAGAAGAAGAAGGGAATGAAGAAGAAGAAGAAGGAGAATAAAAAGAAAGAGGTAACGGCGTATCCTCGCGTGAATGAGATAACGCTAGGTAACCGTAAGTATGTTGCTCCTAATGATTATTGTGATAATGAATCTGAATACGATGATCTTCCTATGCCCTTTACATACATTAGCAATCATGATTTGAATGAACACACTACTTTTGATATTGCAAATCTCTGGGAAACTAATTCTGAAAATGATGATAATAATTGCCATAGTGTCAGTGCTATCCATGCTTCCTCCCATAATAATATAGAAAGCTGTAAGCTTGGGGAAGAGGTGTTTGAAAATCCTTTTGCTACTGATCATTATGTGTTTGATACATCTCCTTCTAATAACAATGATGGTATGGTCATAGATAAACCGATCGTGAAAGATAACTATTCTATTTCTTATGATGACACTCGTGCCTCCGATCTTTGATGATTATTATAAAGAATGCTATGATATAGGTTATAATTATCCTTATGAAACTTGTCATAGTCATGATTGGATTACCAAAAACAATTCTTTTAATATGCAACATGTTTACCATGTTCAAATTCTTGATAATAATCTTGCTCCAATTACTATTAATGAGAATAACTCTTCTTATGCCAAAATTAATGATACTTCTATGCATATGAACCATGATAAGAATGTTTTAAGTGATGGGTATATTGTGGATTTCATCAATGATGCTACTGAAAGTTATTATGAGAGAGGGAAATATGGTTATATGCATCTTAATAACATTAAGTTTCCCCTCTTTATGTTGAGAATCTTGAAGTTACTCGTGTTTTATCCTCTTATGCTTGTCACTTTGTTCTTCATGAATTCATTTGTGTACAAGATTCCTCTTCATAGGAAACATGTTAGACTTAAATTTGTTTTGAATTTGCCTCTTGAAGCTCTCTTTTGCTTCAAATACTATTTCCCGCGAATGGATTATTAAAACTGCTGAGCCCATCTTAATGGCTATAAAGAAAGAACTTCTTGGGAGATAACCCATGTGTTATTTTGCTACAGTACTTTGTTTTATATTTGTGTCTTGGAAGTTGTTTACTACTGTAGCAACCTCTCCTTATCTTAGTTTTGTGTTTTGTTGTGCCAAGTAAAGCCGTTGATAGAAAAGTAAGTACTAGATTTGGATTACTGCACAGTTCCAGATTTCTTTGCTGTCACGAATCTGGGTCCACCTCCCTGTAGGTAGCTCAGAAAATTAAGCCAATTTACGTGCATGATCCTCAGATATGTACGCAACTTTCATTCAATTTGAGCATTTTCATTTGAGCAAGTCTGCTGCCATTTTAAAATTCGTCAATACGAACTGTTCTGTTTTGACAGATTCTGCCTTTTATTTCGCATTGCCTCTTTTGCTATGTTGGATGAATTTCTTTGATCCACTAATGTCCAGTAGCATTATGCAATGTCCAGAAGTGTTAAGAATGATTGTGTCACCTCCGAATATGTTAATTATTATTGTGCACTAACCCTCTAATGAGTTGTTTCGAGTTTGGTGTGGAGGAAGTTTTCAAGGGTCAAGAAAGGAGGATGATATACTATGATCAAGAAGAGTGAAAGCTCTAAGCTTGGGGATGCCCCGGTGGTTCATCCCTGCATATTTCAAGAAGACTCAAGCGTCTAAGCTTGGGGATGCCCAAGGCATCCCCTTCTTCATCGACAAATTATCGAGTTCCTTCTCTTGAAACTATATTTTTATTCGGTCACATCTTATGCACTTTACTTGGAGCGTCACGTATGTTTCTTGTTTTTGTTTTTGTTTGAATAAATGCTTGTGTGGGGGAGAGACACGCTCCGCTGGTTCGTATGAACACATGTGTTCTTAGCTCATAATATTCATGGCGAAGGTTGAAACTTCTTCGTTAATTATTATATGGTTGGAATTGGAAAATGCTACATGTAGTAATTGGTATGATGTCTTGAATAACTTGATACTTGGCAATTGTTGTGCTCTTGTTTAAGCTCTTGCATCATATACTTTGCACCCATTAGTGAAGAAATACATAGAGCTTGTTAAAATTTGGTTTGCATGAGTGGTTTCTCTAGAGTCTAGATATTTTCTAGTAAGATGTTTGAACAACAAGGAAGACGATGTATAGTTTTATAATGCTTGTAATATGTCTTCTATGTGAGTTTTGCTGTACTAGTTCATGCTTGTGTTTGCTTCAAACAACCTTGCTAGCCTAAACCTTGTATCGAGAGGGAATACTTCTCATGCATCCAAATCCTTGAGCCAAACAACACTATGCCATTTGTGTCCACCATACCTACCTACTACATGGTATTTTCCGCCATTCCAAAGTAAATTGCTTGAGTGCTACCTTTAAAATTCCATCATTCACCTTTGCAATATATAGCTCATGGGACAAATAGCTTAAAAACTATTGTGGTATTGAATATGTAATTATGCACTTTATCTCTTATTAAGTTGCTTGTTGTGCGATAACCATGTTCACTGGGGACGCCATCAACTATTCATTGTTGAATTTCATTTGAGTTGCTATGCATGTCCGTCTTGTCTGAAGTAAGAGAGATCTACCACCCTATGGTTAAGCATGCATATTGTTAGAGAAGAACATTGGGCCGCTAACTAAAGCCATGATCCATGGTGGAAGTTTCAGTTTTGGACATATATCCTCAATCTCATATGAGAAAATTATTAATTGTTGTTACATGCTTATGCATAAAAGAGGAGTCCATTATCTCGTTGTCTATGTTGTCCCGGTATGGATGTCTAAGTTGAGAATAATCAATAGCGAGAAATCCAATGCGAGCTTTCTCCTTAGACCTTTGTACAAGCGGCATAGAGGTACCCCTTTGTGACACTTGGTTAAAACATGTGCATTGTGATGATCCGGTAGTCCAAGCTAATTAGGACAAGGTGCGGGCACTATTAGTATACTATGTATGAGGCTTGCAACTTGTAAGATATAATTTACATGATACATATGCTTTATTACTACCGTTGACAAAATTGTTTCATGTTTTCAAAATAAAAGCTCTAGCACAAATATAGCAATCGATGCTTTCCTCTTTGAAGGACCATTCTTTTACTTTTATTGTTGAGTCGGTTCACCTATCTTTCTCCACCTCAAGAAGCAAACATTTGTGTGAACTGTGCATTGATTCTTATATACTTGCTTATTGCATTTGTTATATTGCTTTGCATTGACAACTATCGATGAGATATACATGTTACAAGTTGAAAGCAACCGCTGAAACTTAATCTTCCATTGTGTTGCTTCAATGTCTCTACTATGAATTTATTGCTTTATGAGTAACTCTTATGCAAGACTTATTGATGCTTGTCTCGAAAGTACTATTCATGAAAAGTCTTTGCTATATGATTCACTTGTTTACTCATTGCATTTACATTGTTTCGAATCGCTGCATTCATCTCATATGCTTTACAATGGTATGATTAAGATTATGTTGGTAGCATGTCACCTCAGAAATTATCTTTTATCGTTTACCTACTCGAGGACGAGTAGGAACTAAGCTTGGGGATGCTGATACGTCTCCAACATATCTATAATTTCCGATGTTCCATGCTTGTTTTATGACAATACCAACATGTTTTGTTCACACTTTATATCATTTTTATGCGTTTTCCGGAACTAACCTATTGACGAGATGCCGCGGTGCCGGTTCCTGTTTTCTGCTGTTTTTGGTTCCGGAAAGGCTGTTCGGGCAATATTCTCGGAATTGGACGAAATCAACGCCAAACCTCCTATTTTTCCCGGAAGCGTCCGAACACCGAAGAAGAGTCGGAGAGGGGCCGAGGGGCCACCACACCACATGGCGGCGCGGGCCGGGCCTAGGCCGCGCCGGCCTAGGGTGTGGCGCCCCGAGTGCCCCCTGCGCCGCCTCTTCTCCTATAAAAGCCCTTTCGACCTAAAAACGCGGTACCAATTGACGAAACTCCGAGAAAGACTCCAGGGCGCCACCGCCATCGCGAAACTCCAATTCGGGGGACAGAACTCTGTTTCGGCACCTGCCGGGACGGGGAATTGCCCCGGAGCCATCTCCACCGCCGTCTTCACCGCCATCTTCACCGCCATCGCTGCCTCCATGATGAGGAGGGAGTAATCCACCCACGAGGCTGAGGGCTCCGCTGTAGCTATGTGGTTCATCTCTCTCCCATATACCTCAATACAATAATCTCATGAGCTGCTTTACATGATTGAGATTCATATGAGTTTTGTATCACAATTTATCTATGTGCTACTCTAGCAAAGTTATTAAAGTAGTTCTATTCCTCCTGCACGTGTGTAAAGGTGACGAGTGTGTGCACCGTGTTAGTACTTGGTTTATGCTATGATCATGATCTCTTGTAGATTGCGAAGTTAACTATTGCTATGATAATATTGATGTGATCTATTCCTCCTACATATGCATGAAGGTGATAGTGTGCATGCTATGCTAGTACTTGGTTTAGTCTTTTGATCTATCTTACACTAAAGGTTACTAAAATATGAGCATTATTGTGGAGCTTGTTAACTCCGGCATTGAGGGTTCGTGTAATCCTACGCAATGTGTTCATCATCCAACAAAAGTGTAGAGTATGCATTTATCTATTCTGTTATGTGATCAATGTTGAGAGTGTCCACTAGTGAAAGTGTAATCCCTAGGCCTTGTTCCTAAATACTGCTATCGCTGCTTGTTTACTGTTTTACTGTGTTACTACTGCTGCAATTCTACCACCATCGACTACACGCCGGCGAAGCTATTTTCACGGCACCGTTGCTACTGCTCATACTTATTCATACCACCTGTATTTCACTATCTCTTCGCCGAACTAGTGCACCTATTTGGTGTGTTGGGGACACAAGAGACTTCTTGCTTTGTGGTTGCGGGGTTGCATGAGAGGGATATCTTTGACCTCTTCCTCCCTGAGTTCGATAAACCTTGGGTGATCCACTTAAGGGAAAACTTGCTGCTGTTCTACAAACCTCTGCTCTTGGAGGCCCAATACTGTCTACAGGAAAAGGAGGGGGAAGTAGACATCAGCATCGTATCAATTGCTCCCGTCAAATGATGGTTCAACTGAAAGAGCAATGATATTAAGTTGCGGCTATTATCCATGTATTTTGCAGCTGCTATTGGTTTGCGTTTTGCATATTTGTAGTGGTTAAGCATGGGATCCTCTTCCTCCTGCATATGAGGAATGTGGGTGAATTCGGAACCCATAAGCTCTTTCGTCTTATGCTCCCGAATATCAGTGATGGCTCTCATGACGGCTATATGGTAGGCTGTGTTGATAGTTCTGGCTTCACCTGCTGGCATTACTACGCTCATTCCCAAAGATTCGGGAAGTCGCAGTCCTACCCTACACTTTGCCAATACAGTACCATCGTAGTACATGTATTTCTTTACTTGGATCTGGGGATCACACCCAAATTCAAGTAACATGGCACGTAGAATATCTGCAAGTCCTCCTTCATATTCACTCAGTGTGGAATCCATCACTTTCACGTTTCTTCCCGGACGTGAACTTGCCATGTTGGCTGTAGAAATAGAAAGATTATAAGATTAGTAATAATGCATCATAATAGAGATAATAAAGAATTATCGCACTAAAAGATATGATTGTTTTATTCTCAATTGAATATACACCATATTTTTAGAGAATTCTTTACTAATCCTATTTGACTCCTAACGTTTGGTCCCATTTACTAGGTTCCAACCTAAGGTCAAAGCTTTTGCTCGATACCAAGCTGTGGTGACCCGCATACCACTGCATGTTGTAGTATGCCGGTCGTTGATATAACATTCACGAAGTACCATTCCGCAAATATTACATCCCTCGAGTAGTACAACAGAACATAGCAGGTCCATAACTCATTCATTTAATATTACAATAATCATACACATATCGTCTCGGAGCTCCTCTTGGGTCCAAAGAGGAATACTCCTGGGTTCGAGGCGAACCCAACTTAGCTTACAATATAGATGTCTCATTAAGTTGTACAATTATTCTCTCGAGCAGCTAAATACTAAGAGTTCGGGCTGCTCGGCTACTACTACTACTTGATGTTCTAGGCTTAATCTCCTCCGGAAGCCTCCCCGGTTCCGTAGACTATGAGATAGTCTACGCCTTCAACACCTCGAGAGAGGTCTGGTTCTTCATAGCCGATGATCTCGGCTCCTTCAGTGTGGTCGTAGCCTTCCTCTAGACGATTCAGACAATCTAAGCAAGGGATTTAAGTTTGGGATGAGTACGAGCTGTACTCAACAAGTTCATTATAGAGAAGAGGTGTTTAATGCACTAGCTACGATATTAGACCAGAAAATCTAATACCAATGCAAGTTTTGATAAACATTTCTTCAAGAGATTGCTTTTATTTCCAAGAGCTATGTCCGTCAGCCTTCACCGGTTTACTAGAACTTCATGGAGCTCCTTTCCGGCCGCGTTCGCAGTTCCTTATCCCGGAATAGGGAGTGACAGGTCACGGTTCTTTACACTCTGCAGAGGTGTGTTGCTTTACCCATAAGAGATCTTAACCTTGGTGCCAACCGGGCAGCTTTCTCGTCCACACTTCCTTCGGTGTGAGGCCCGGTATAAGGTCATAGTCAATCATATTCCTCCGCTACCTCGCACACCCACCCTTTGTTGCAAACCCCGACCCTGGGTCCTCGCCGGTCCCATTATTCCCGTAATTTCAGGGTGGACCCCGACCACGACAACAGTTCTGGGCTCTACCATAAACTCCTTCGCCGGCAGCTGCAACCCATCATAGACCGCATTACCGTGGGGAATTAGAGTGGGATCCCCACCCTCCGGTTGTTCCGCAAGACACAACTGCTACGGCAAGCAATGCTTTACCGTGGGGAATTAGAGTGGGATCCCCACCCTCCGGTTGTTCCGCCAGATACAACTGCTCCGGTAAGCGCATCCGTTGATGTACAAGAGGTGGAAATACGATTGACTAGTCCGTCCCATTCCAGATCTTATGGTTAACACGGGTATTACGGCACAAGAATCACAGGCGACATTTGTTGTTTAATCCTAGATGGATATAAACCCTTGCAATGGAACCTCCACCATATCAACACAATCCATGGTTCCATTGCCAACCACATAGTCATATTCATAGTTATGAAAATAGTGGTTTTGGTTTTTATGCAATAGTGATAACCATAGTATTTTGCAAGTAATTTGATAGAAATACACAAATGACATGAGCAAGTGATGAACTTGCCTGAACACTGCAAAGTTTTGCAGTTGGATGGTGTGGACTGACCCTTGTCCTCTGTCTCTGAAAAATAGCATCATTGTCCGATAAGGGCAATGGTTAAAGAAGCAATTATGCATGATTCTAGTTTTAGGGTTTTTTCCTCCTTCCGAAGTCGTTATTATTTCATGTGAGAGGTTAATACTAAGAACAATTTGGAGATTCTCTATTTAGGGTAAATACAACCTTGAAATATTGTCAAGGTGTTTTTATAGTCCAATTACATTAATGGACTTATTTTCTTTATTGAAAATAATATGTGTGATTTAAATCATTATTTAAATCATCAAATTAAGACTTATTCTTAATTATCTTCAAAAATTCTCTTTGATATTTTATTTGGTTAGAGAATTATATGCTGATTGATTTTCATATTTTTAATTATTTTTTTAGAGCTCTTATGAATTTTCTATTGAATTTTAAAGTTTCTGGTTTTTAATTGAGTTGTGAAAAGTCACAATTGCCCCTGGGCCTACCTGTCAGTGGAGCCCAGTGGGTTGGGTTAGACCAGCTCGGGTCCAACCGACCCGAGCGGTCGCTCACTCACTCACCCCTCGCGCCGCCTCGACCTAACCCTAATCCCCTTTCTCACTCTGGCGACCTGCGTCGCCCTCACCGTCGACGGCCGATTCCGGCGGTCTCCGGCCGCCATGGCCCTCGCCATGGGGCGCAATCGAACCGCCCTGTGACGGCGATCCTTTCCATCCGCGTCGATCTGGAGCAGACGCCGCTCCCGCTCGTCCTCGACCCTCTTCGCCATGGCTAGGGTTACGGGATCCGCGTGATCCCGCGGCTCCCAGAGCTCCTGGCGTGATGGCGCTGCCGTGGCTGTGCTGCCATGGTGGGGTGGTGCTGTGGCGCCGCCATGGCCTGGCTTGGCCTGGCGCCGCCGCGCCCTGACGTGTGCCGCCGTGGCCGCCATGGTTGTTTGCCTGCTCGACCCTGGGTACGTTCGCCATCTCTCCCTCTCTCTCGTGTGCTTGTTCTTCTTCCTCCTCCCTTAGTTCTGGTCACAGCTTCTCCTCCTCGTGGAGAGGATAGCCGTGCTCATGCTGCTCTGTGGCCGTGCTTACTGCTGCTGCGGCTCGCTTCTGTGTCTGTCTGTGTCTTGCTTATGCTGATGTGCTGCTTGTGCTGCTGTGCAAGATTGCTAAGCTATGTGCATGTGAAAGCTTGCTTTACTTGCTAGAATTCTTCCCTGTGCCTCTGTTCTTGTTTCTATGCTTGCCTGACACTCATGTGTATTCATATATGCTTCAATGGCTTAATTGCAGTATGCAATTCTTGCAAATTTGCAAGTGCCTGAGCTTCGTGGCTAGTTCTTGTGCTCAAATTCATGAGCATGCTCATCCGAGCATTGCTGTTGGCTTAATGGTATGATTCAGTGATGAGCACTAAGTGCTTTACTTGTTTAATGGCTCTGATTATTGTTATGACTTGATTATGTGTGTGTGCCATCCTTGTCTAGCTTGATCCAGTGGTACATCATGTAGTTGATGTGCTTCTGGATACAATTATAAATCATCCATTTGATTATCTGTGAAGCAACTGTCGATTATGTGTGGCTATATAATTATCTGGTTCATGCTCTGCTGCTCAGTGATGCTCTAACATGTATTGGCATGCTATAGCAAGCCCTGATGATCATATGATCATTTCTTGTTTGTGAATTAGTGGGTGCCCCTCTCTGTGACTCACTGGTACTCATTCAGTGCTATTTGTGCTTCCTACAGACTTAGTGCAGGTGTGCTCGGTGCTTGTCCAAGCATCAGTGACTGTGTGCAATGATCCTTTGGATCATCTGCAAGACCCTGTGCATCAGTAGCTTATCTGTTTCATTTATCTGCTTAATTTGCCTTGTTATTTGGATAAATGATGTGAACTGTGACACAGTGATGATCATATCAATTGATTTGCTTGGGCTAGAGGGATGCCAACAATTGTTGGGGACCCTAGCCCACTCTAACCCACTTGGGTGATGATGCATGTGTAAGGCTTAACTCGTTTGGATTGGTTGTGTGGTTGAGGTAACCCCGACGATGAAATCCTTGTCTGTTAGGGTGGCTCCCACCAGTGTTGGCTTTCTTTGATGAATAGGTGCTTATCGGCTAATCACTTGGTGAATTACCAGTGGCTTTGGTGTTGATAAACAAGATAGGCACATGTTGCCTATCAGTCTGATGGTTTAGCTAGACTATTAGGTGCTTGGTGAATCTGGATGGCTACATAGGATTAAATCCATGCTGGATTTCTCTGGTTGTGACACTGTGTTGTCACAACCAGTGTTCCCTGGTTTGATTTCCTTCTAGCCTTAGTTGTATTTGTCGGCACCAATTGGTTTAGCAACCAAGTGATGATACATCCAGGGTTTCATACCCTTTTTTCTTCTGTGTGATTGGTGCATATGCTTATTTATGAACAAAACCATCTGGTTTGTTCATGATGATTGGTATACCTCACTCCAGCTCCAAGAATTTCAGTTGATGTAGAGGTTTTGCTTCTGGTGGTTTGTTTAGCTTGCCCTGCTCCTCCTTGTGAGTTTGATGCTTCTTGGTTATTTGCTGTGGTGGTGAAAATGTGTTGAACAGCAGTAGCTGTTCAAGCTGTTCTTGTGTTCTTGTGTTCTTGTGACTTACTCTGTGAGGCTGCTGTCGATGGAATGATCTAGGGTTTACTGTGGCAAGGTTTTATATGCTCCTGGCTTTGCTCTGTTGGTCGACAGCTTGGCCTGCAGTTTGTGGTGACTCACTCTGGCCTTGTGTGTTGTTACACATGCACACTGCCTGGTGAGCAGGTTGGCTGTGTGTGTGTGTCAAGTGCCTTGTAATTGGCTTGGTTCTAGTGGTGAGATGATCAGCTCGGCAGAGCTGATCCATATCTACTCAATTCCAGTTTTCTTTTAACCTGCCAAGTGGCTTTGCCACTTGGCTTAATCCTTGTTTGGTTTTTTGTGTGTGTGTGCAGGGACCAAGTGCTGATCAAGATGAAGATCAAGATCTTCTTGAGCAAGAATTGCATGATGATCACAAGGGGCAACGTATCCTGTGCATCTGGCGCTTTTATGTATCCGTGCATCCGTCCAGCATTGGCCGTCCGATCTAAATCGCCTATACCAAATCAGTATCTTGGCTAATTTACAGTAAACCGCCTATAAAAACGGCAAGTTCACAAAAATTCTCCGATCTATATCGTTCCATGCCAGATCTGGATCATGGAGATGACCGAACGATGGCCACAGAATGTGGCGGCCGACGGCCGGCGGCGAGTACATGAGGCGTGTCTTGTGGCGGCCATAGCCGGCCGGCCGATCAGCGGAGACAAACACTGGATCGTACCTACATGTGTTCAGGCCTGGCCGCCTGGGTGTGCTCAGCTATGGCCTATGGGTAACACGTGATGTTGCATGCATGTTACAAATGCCCTCGATGGTTGACACCGGCCGCATGCGCGCTGTGCTCGCCATTGTTGCCGAACCGTCGCGTTTGGTGGTCACCGCCGGCCGCCGCGTTATGTGGTTTCCGGGATCCACCACCGCGGCAAGCCGCGTTACGTAGTCGTTGCTGGCCGCCGCTTTATGTGGTCTTCAGCTCTGAGCCGCCACTACAAGTTGTGCTGTGGACTCGCCGCCGGCGTTCGGCCAGCGATGCTTAGTTGTTCTAGGAAGGAGCGGAAACAGCTAGTTGCCGGGAGTTTATTGTAAAGGTACATCCACTTAGTGGCCAGGCGGGCATGTTAGTGTAAATTAGCCATGGCCATGATGTTGTGTGTTCGATTTAGATCAAAGGGCTGGGGATGGACTGGATACACGGATACACAGATCGTCCGGATGCATAGGATATGTTGCCTGATCACAATGTAGTTTAGGACATTTAAATAACTTGTAATTTTCCTTTTTCATTTTCTATTTCATCAATTCTTGTAATGTGTTGTAAATTCATTTATCTATTCTGGATATTGTAATGACATTGTATTATGTGTGTGGTTATCAATAAAGCTCAAGTTTTCCTTAATGAACTTTATGTAATTGTTGTATTACTTATATTCTTGCTTAATGATAATTGTTTGCTAAATTATCTCAAGTTTGAATTATGTGATAACCATTTGATGTTTGAATTTGAAATTCAAATTCAAATTTGGTTTGAATTCATTCAAACAACTTAACTTGTAATTCAATCATGCAACTTATGATTTCAATGCAATATCACCTATCTCTTCTCAAAACCCTAATCTAGATAAGTAGTAACAAGTTCATCGCACTCTCGAAACCCTAGCCCTGTAGGATGTCGAGAGAGAAACCTGTCCCTCTTAGATGCAGTTTTGTTTTAAAAGCGCGAAATTTCCCCGGATTTTACCATGCAATGCACATCCCTTTCTAAAATCTACCCCTCGATCGCCTCTAAACCTGGGACATTACAGTATATCTATCCTTCATCGGGATGGACAAATTCCACTCTTGATCCATATGCCTCAACTCATACTTTCCGAATACTTAATCCCATCTTTATAGCCACTCATTTACGCAATGGCGTTTGATGTAATCAAAGTACCCTTCCGGTGTAAGTGATTTACATGATCTCATGGTCGAAGGACTAGGTAACTATGTATCGAAAGCTTATAGCAAGTTGAACTTAATGACTTGATCTCATGATACGCTTATTTGGGTGTATGTCCATTATATCATTCACCCAATGACATAACCTTGTTATTAACAACATCCAATGTTCATGATACGAAACCATGATCATCTATTAATCAACAAGCTAGTTATACAAGAGGCTTACTAGGGACTCCTTGTTGTTTACATAACACACATGTATCAATGTTTCGGTTAATACAATTATAGCATGGGATGTAAACATTTATCATGAACACTAAGATATAACAATAACTAATTTATTATTGCCACTTGGGCATATCTCCAACAGTCTCCCACTTGCACTAGAGTCAATAATCTAGTTTACATTTGTAAAGATATAACACCTTGCCCTTCTGGTGCTTACCATGTTTTGCTCACGGGAGATGTTTCAGTCAACGGATCTGACACGCTCAAAAATGTATGTATTTTGCAATTCATTTGCGTCTCCACGCATCACTCATTTTCCAAATGAGTCGGCATTAATCATATATGTTCAGTCTTCTGGTGGAACCTTAATTCCGCGGTCTGAAATATGTCACTAATATTGTCACACACAATATAGCTTCAAAGTTCCGACACTATCGGAACTACAACAAGTTCTCAAAGAACTCCTTGACTTAAACATCCCCAGTCATTGTCAAAATAATGACATACTCTGCTTTCGTTTGTAGGATCTGTCATAATATTTAGACCTCATCTAAATCTAGCATAGACTTCTTCTAGCTCATTGTGCTACCTTTTAAACAACACTTAGCCTAATTGAGATTGAAATTTTATTTTTATATGTGACCAAACTAATAACGGTGAACACCTTACAACGATTCATTTGTCATTACCCCATACAAAACTATACATATATATCCTTGGTTCTTCTAAAGCACTCAGGGATATTCTTACTGTTATCCAATGATCATTACATGAATCATTCTGGTATATGCTCATAACACTTTAGAGCACAGGACTTCTAATTTTGTACATATTATTCGTGATCTAAAATCAATCATGTGTTTTTACTCATCGAGTGTCAAATACACCCAAGTCTTGTTAACCCTTCACATGTAAAAGAACACCTTCTTAATATTTTTATATTGAACTACTTCAATATTCATTCTATGTACTTTGACTTAAACTTATTATGTGTTTCAATCTATTTTCATAGATCTTGACACTAAATATGTTTCAGTCCATATCCTTTCATTAAAGTTAATTCTCAATGAAACCTTTTAATCACATCAAGTATATAATTACATCGTTTATAATCAATGATATGTCATCCACATATAATATTATAACTATGTCTCAGCGCTCCCACTTAATTTCTTGCAAATGCAAGCATCTTCATCGTTTCTAATAAAATCAAAACTCTTTGATTATTTCATCCGGTGAAGATTCCAACTCCGTGATACTTACTTAATCCAGTGAAGTTTGTATACCTATCTAGTATTCCACGGACTAGCAAAACTCTCGGTTTGTATCTAGTATACATCCTTCATACACACTTCTGGTAAGGAATGTATTTCTGCCATCCTACTATCATATCTCATAAAAGAAATATGTAGCGATTACTAGAATAATCCACATAGACTATAAGCATGGCTACGGAAGATCTAATGTTATCGTAGTCAACTCTTTGAACTTTGTCGTAAACACTTTTCGACAAGTCGAGCTTCTTCAAGGATATTCCATCCAAGTCCATCAATTTTATAGACCCATTTACTTTCAAAAATTATTCACCTATGTTGGATTTCATGGCGCATGGACATTTTAACGGAGTCAGGGCCCATCATAAAATCTTTGTATGTAGTTGGTTTATCATTGTTCAAAATCAATCCTTTGTCCATAAATAATTTATTTGATCACAAAGTAAACCACATCTACAAGGTTCAATAGGTACTTTGATCTCCATGACTATAACACTTTGTAGACATGGGAGCCATGCGTCGTGGCCGCTTCCGGAACCATTTCCGATGCTGCACTACTCTGATCGTCATGCTGAGGGCATGAACCTTATCAAGTTCCATTGTCCTCCCACTCAAATACTTCGCTAGAAAACAATTTCTTGGAAATAAGCAAGTAACATTAACAAACACTTTTATCTTTTACTTCATAGTGGAAAGAATTCCCAATTTGTTCTCTGGGACAACAACAAAGACATTCATCCGGTTTTGGTTATGAACTCATTTAATTATGCTACGCATACCAAAATTTAAGAAAGGACTATTAGGGTTTATACCCATGCCATAACTCGTATGGTGTCATTTCAATGGATTATGATGATGCTCTATTAAGTGTAAAAGCGGTAGTCTCTAAAGCATAATCCACAAAATATAATGGTGTCATTTTATTTTATCTCATCATTAACCCAACAATGTTTGGATACGTCTCCCAGATACTCCATCATCACTATGATACTCCAAGAAACGTGAGTTGTAGAACAATTTCATAACTCTCTTAGATGTTCGCTAAAACTCGTAATTCAAATATTTCCACCATGATCCAATCATAGATATTTGAATTTTCTATTACGATAATTTCCACTTCATGCTGAAATTTATTTGAATCCATTCAAATGTTTCAAACTTCTTCCTTATCGAATAAATATATCTACATATATATACTGAATTCATTTTTGGAAGTTTTCGTGAAGTAGAAGAATCTCTCGCACACAACTATGCCCAGTGAACCACATACATCATCATGTATATTTCCACTAAGTCAGTTGCCCGTTCAACTTTTGGCCTATGAATGGTATTTTAGTCATTCTCTTTAGAAGAGATTTGCAAGCGCCAAACGATTCAAAAATCAAATGAATCCAAAAATCCATTTGCATGGAGTTCCTTCATGCGTTCCTTTCTAACATGACCTAAATGGCGGTTCCACCAATGAGTGGAATTCACATCATTTGCCTTATGGCATTTTATCGTCAGTGTTATGCATGTGTGCTTCACCATAAAGATTTATAATAACTTATCCATCGTACATGGAATGTTATCATAATTGGAACAACTCATTGTTTTCATTTAACCAGAACAAAACAACAATTATAAAGTTCTTTATTATAAATCTGAAGGGCTAGATAGAATGCCAACGACGAACATAATAACATTTTATTTTTGTTCCAGACGTGCATTCCTACCATATTCCTTGTCAGTCACTTAGGCCATTTTATTCTTGTATTTTCATTGTTTCGTATGACACCTCATACCAACCAATATGGAACGAATACCCAAGAATTTCATTGTGTGACCAAACAAGGAATACATTCATAACATGTATATCATCTATATACACCCGAGCTAGACTTTCTAGTCTTTTCTTTCTTTCTGCCAAAAATATTTTGTAGTTTCTCTTTTAGCTTTTCTCATTCTCAGAAAACACTTCACCTTCAATAACTTCTAGGTCCATTGGTCAAATACTAATAACCTTGAGGTTCTTACTTTGAAGTTGATCATCACATGACAAGTGTTCCAGATTTCACTATTAGTAACCTTTTAATGTGATGAACAATTTCACTCATAATTTTTATCCATCAAATCATGACGACTTTCCGAGACCATGTCTGTACATGCTAGGATCGTAAAGTTTAACCTTAGTACTCGTATGTGCAAATCAGGCTTACACCCGTTGTATGCACAAGTAGAATCTATAACATCCGATCATCACGTGATGCTTCGAAACGACGAGTCTTAGCAACGGTGCATACTAAGGACGATCACTTCATGGATATGCGAATATCGTTAGTGCCCAACTAGTTGGAGGATTGGGACGCCTAGCATCTTCAACCTTCGTACATTCCCATAAAACTTATGAGTTTATGTAGTCTCACTAGATTATATTCTATCATCTTGCAATAAGGTCTTAGATATCACATATATCTCATACCTCGCTTATTTCTGAAAACAAAATTTCCAGCTCCTCACTTTTCAAACGGATTTGAACTTCAAGTTTTACGGAGACAAGATGATTTTAGGTACTAATTGAAACCATTGCTCTTTGAATCAACAATGTGAGGTTTTCTAAAACTTTGCAATAGGACTTAATCATTTCTTGATTCTTTAACAATACGGTACCAGTCCGTAAAGTTACTTGTCAGACTTAACATTATTTCTATTTCAATTACAAAACTAGCGCATGGTAGATAACGGATGCCAATTCTAAAAATTTAATTCAAAATACTATTCAGACTATGTTCATGATAATTAGTTCATGTTTTAATCTAATTACTAATGAACTCCCACTTAATACAACATCCCTCATAGTTGTTTTAGTGGCACACGATCCATATCCACTACACCAAAACCGATCATCGCGTGAGATGATGTAGCTTCAATGGTGAACATCAACATGTTGATCATATCATCCATATGACTCATGTTCAACCTTTCGGTTTCCTGTGTTCCGAGGCCATGTCTATACATGCTAGGCTCGTCAAGCAAACCCAAATATTTCCGCGTGTGCAACATGGCTTACACCCGTTGTATGTGAACGTAGAATCTATCACATCCGATCATCACGAGATGCTTCGAGACGATGAACTTTAGAAACGGTGCATACGAGGGGAGAACACTTTATTATCTTGATATTAATGTGAGGGATCATCTTATAATGCTACTGTCGCGATCTAAGCAAGGTATGATGCATAAAGGATTAACATCACATGCAATTCATAATATGTGATATGATATGGCCTTTCTTCTTGTGCTTTTGATATCCATCTCCAAAGCACATGAGCATGATCTTCATCATCACCAGCATTGCGCCAAGGTCCATGGCGCCGCTTCATAGTTGTCCATCACTTATAGCTACTATAACAACTACTTGAAATAAAGCTATTACATGATGAATAGACACGCATGTCTTAACAAATTTAAAGACAACCATTAGGCTCCTGTCGGTTGCCATAATACAATAATGAACATCTCATACATCAAATATAATCATCATCACATCATGGCCATATCACATCACCAAACCCCGCAAAAACAAGTTAGACGCCTCTAATTTGGTTTGCATATTTTACGTGGTTTAGGGTTTTCGAGTAAGATCCAATCTACCTACGAACATGAACCACAACGGTGATACTAGTGTTGTAAATAGAAAGAGTAGATTGAATCTTAACTATGGTGAGAGAGACAGACACTCGCAAAGCCACTTATTGACATAGGCATCCCCAATGGGCCTGCCGAAGATGGTACCCGGGGTTTATTGAAGGCCCACGACCCGAAGGATAAGAAGAATTCGGAAGCCCAACTTGTTAGTTAAGGAAAGCTAGAGTCATATTAGGAAAGAACACTTGTAATATTACGGGAGGAGTTGGAAACCTTCCCGAACTCTGTAACTTGTACATCAAGAATCCCTCGGCTCCACCTCCTATATAAGGGTGAGTCGAGGGACAAAGAAAGCATCGAATCATTGTCTTACAAACCCTAGTCTTCGTATCGTCGAGTACTTTTCGGCTGAAACCTTCGAGATCTACTTGCCCTCTACTTCCAACTAAACCCTAGTCTACAACCCGTAGGCATTGACAAGTTAATACCTTGTCAATTGGCGCCGTCTGTGGGAATTAGAGGCGTCAAGGATCTGATCTCGATGGCACGTTCAAGATCGTCGACTTCGTCAACAGCAAGCAACGTGATGGATCGAGGTAAACATATCGCAACTGGTCCTGTCGATTTTGTTCCTCACCCGCCCTCCCGTTTGGATGCATATGCATATCTGGAGGAGCCTATGGAGATGACGTTCAGAAGATTCCACTTTCGCGTCGAGAAAGAGGGAGCGTATCGTCTCGAAATTTCGATCTCGTCGGGATTGTCGGCGGTCGATTCCGACTTTTCGAACTCAACATCGTCAATTGAGTCAGGCGAAGAGGAGACTTCATCGCCACGATTCATCAGTACCAGGGCAAGCGAAAAGCTCGCCAACATCTTCAGCGACATGTCCTTCGAGTCATCCGCGGACTCCTATATAAGCGATGACTCGAGCAGCGTCGACAGCTTCAACTTCATCGACAAATCCATTACTGTGGGCAAGGTCTTCACCAATCTTTATGATGGTGTCACCAAACCCAGCAAAGATCGGAATTCAAAGTATCATCAGATCTATGCCATTGAAGAGCCAAGTCGCGATCAGGAGGAAACATCTGAGGCTTTCGACGATTTGGGAAATCCATACATCGATCCCTCTGACCTAAGGCGAGGTTTAGGCAATAAATATGTCGGGCCTACACCATGTGTTAGAGTTCAACTTCCACAAGCAGCATGGGATAGAGCTGCGAGAGCTATGGATGGTTCAGAACCAATGGCCACAACATCCACGCCAGAAGAGTTGCAAGCATATCAATATAGGCTCGCGTGAGCTGCAAGGGAATTGGAAAAACAGACAGCAGCTCTGAATAGAAGAAAGGAGGCAGCCTCCGCATCAAGCAGGCGAAGGGCAGAATTAAGTCGACAATCAGGAACTTCGGGAGATAGCCATAGAGAAGCTCGAAATAGAGCAAGATCAAGGCTGCAAAACATACCTGAAGGAGAAAGAGAGCACTTGGTTCAAAACCTCGACATGTCTTTTATGTCGATAGACACGAGAGGGAACATTATCCCCAAGACACCAGAAGCTGGGTATATGGCGACACAGGCCTTTATCCTTTCATCCAGGCCACCTCCAGGAGATCCAAGGGAGGCATTTTACAACATGGCGATGGCAGGAGTCGGAGCCATGGGAACGGCGTTTGTGTCAACACCTCCCGAAGGAACAGCAAGGCAAAACATTCCACGACCTGCGGGAGCAGCAACAGTTCCCGAAGGAACAAGTGGAGCAAGAGACACAGCAGTGCAAGCAAGGGTGGACAGAGCACGGCCAAATAGAAGAGAACATCGGCATTCCCCAGAACTAAACGACGAGGATATGTGTGGGTTGCCATGCTTCACACGGAGGGTCCGAAAAACTCGAGTCCCTTCGGGGTTCAAACTGCCTGATAACTTCAAAAAATTCGACGGTTTGCAAGATCCAGAGGATTGGGTAGTTGATTACCTCGAGACGGTGAAGCTCATAGGAGGAACTAGAGCAAAAGCTATGCAAAGCATCCAGGTGCATTTAAGTGGGGCCGCGAGATCTTGGATAAAAAAGCTTCCTCCAGGATCCATCGACAACTGGGATAGCTTCGAGGACGTGTTCGTCAAGAATTTCCGGTCCACTTGCAAAAAACCTGCATCACTAGAGGAACTGAGGGCGTGTCGACAAAAGCCAGATGAATCAATGAGGAAGTACATTCAAAGATGGAATATCATTAAAAACTCAGCAGAGAATATATCTGACGAGAGAGCGATAGATGCGTTTGTCGCAGGAATCAGGCGAGGGGATTTTGTCGAGGACTTGGGGAGAACTAACCCAAAGACAGTATCCGCATTAATGGAGATAGCAAACAGATGGGCAGATGGAGAAGATGATGTTCACAATAAACGGCATAGGTCACTAGAGGAGGACCGCGGTCGAAATTATCAAAATAGGCGACGATTTCCTCGGCAGTACCCAAGCTATGATGCTCCTGGGCAAATTTCGGCTGGCTTTCGAGCAAGCGCCGGAGGAAACAATAGAAGTGATTATCAGAGGAGCAACGAGCAGCGAGGCGACAATAGAGATGACTCTCGAAACAACAGGCAAAATACTGGGCCAAGGTTCCAAAGACCTTTCGTGTCCCCCGAGGAGATGATGAACGGGCCATGTCAGATGCATTTTTATCTCGACAACAACGGAAAAAGACAGTCAGGACACTTGCAAAAGGATGGCCGAAATTTCCAAGCAATGTTAAGGTGGGCAGGGCACGCCAATGCCCAGGCAGCACACAGAAATCCTCAAGGACCCAGGAGTGAGATCCACTTGCCACCTCCTCCCGCAATTACGGACGATAATCGATATCAGCTTAGAATAGCGGCAGCACCAGCGCCACCGCCTTACGTTGATCCCAACTCCAATGGAGCGGTCTCGATGATTCAGAAAGGCAGGCCATCTAATAGAGCTCAGAAAGTAATCTCGCGACAGGTGTTCATGGCAGAGAAAATGTCTCCACCAACGGTTGAGTACCTTAACTGGTCAGGGCAAGACATTGGCTTCACAATAGCGGATCATCCATAGAAAGTTCCTCGACCAGGGCAATCAGCACTTATCTTACCAGCAGTAATCGCAGGATTCGACGTATCTCGAGTATTCATAGATGGAGGCAGCAGTTTAAACCTTATGTATGCAGATACACTAAGGAAGATGAACATATCTCTAGCAAATCTGAAACCAACCGACACACGTTTCCATGGCATCACACCGTAGAAGCCAAGTTATCCGTTGGGGAAGATCAATCTTGACGTTCAGTTTGGGACCCGAGAGAATTACAGAATAGAAAGACTGGAGTTTGAAGTCGTGGATTTCCCGTCACAGTACCACACTTTGTTGGGACGACCAGCATATGCCAGGTTTGTGGCAGTACCACATTACACATACATGTTGTGGAGGATGCCTGGACCTAAGGGACCAATCACAGTCAAAGGAAGCTTTGCGTTAGCCGATAAATGTGATAAGGATTTTCATCGAATATCAGAAACTTTTGGGATGCAAGAAGAGTACATGGCGTCAAGGCTAACAACTGATTATGATGTACTGCCAGATGTAGGAAGGCCCAACAAAGAATCAACTTTCAACACTGAGAAAAATTCTAAGGAGGTGCAGATTCACCCGACAGACCCGAAAAAGACGACGTCCATTGCGACAGACATGGACCTCGCATAGGAAAGCGTGCTCATCGAGTTCCTCCGTGAGCACTGGAAAATCTTCGCATGGTGTCCAGCTGACATGCCAGGAGTACCCAGGGAACTTGCCGAGCACCACCTAAACTTGGATCCATTAGCGAGACCAATAAAACAACCTTTGCGGCGTTTTTCGGAGCCAAACCGCAAAGCTATGCTGTCAGAAATCGATCGACTGAGAGAAGCTGGTTTTATCAAGGAGCTGCATACAGAGGCCACATGGGTAGCGAACCAAGTGTTGGTGCCGAAGAAAAACACTAAAGTCCTTCGCATGTGCGTCGACTTTACGTGTCTCAATAAACATTATCCAAATGATCACTTTCCCCTCCCGAGGATCGATCAAATTATCGACTCCACGGCAGGATGTGAATGTCTTTCCTTCCTGGATGCATATTCTGGTTATAACCAGATCAGATTGAAAGAAGAAGATGAGATCAAAACAGCGTTCATCACACCTTATGGCGTGCTTTTCTATAGAACAATGCCTTTTGGTCTGAAAAACACGGGAGCAACATACCAGAGGATGATGCAGAAGTGCTTAACAACACAGATTGGGAAAAACGTACAAGTGTACATCGACGATGTCGTCATAACATCAAAAAAGGGGACAACGCTAATCGAGGATCTGAAGAAAACTTTCGATAACCTCGACAAGTTTTGCCTCAAGTTGAACCCGACGAAGTGTTCCTTTGGTGTCCCTACAGGAGAACTTCTTGGGTTTCTAGTTTCAGCAAGAGGGATTGAAGCAAATCCCGAAAAAATACATGCTATCGTGACAATGAGGAAGCCAACAAAGTTGAAAGAAATACAGCAGTTAACTGGGTGAGTCGCAGCTTTGACCAGACTTGTCGCCAGACTAGGAGAAAAGGCGTTACCGTTCTACGCTTTAATCAAGCAAGGAGAGAAATTCCAGTGGAACGAAGAGGCAGATAGAGCCTTCGAGGATCTAAAGCGCACAATTTCGACACCACCAACCTTGGTGGCGCCAAAAGAGAAGGAACCTCTCTTGTTATACATC
Organism: Lolium rigidum; assembly: GCF_022539505.1. Lineage (NCBI taxonomy): Eukaryota > Viridiplantae > Streptophyta > Magnoliopsida > Poales > Poaceae > Lolium > Lolium rigidum. The sequence goes on from NC_061508.1 coordinate 297,578,243, forward strand.
GCAGCCACACCTCAGGTGGTCAGCACGGCGTTAGTTGTTGAAAGGGAAGAAGAAGGAAAACTCCATGGTGTGCAAAGGCCAGTGTATTTCATTAGTGAAGTTTTATCGCCTTCAAAACAGCGGTACCCGTAGTACCAGAAGCTAGCATATGGAGTGTTCACAACAGCAAGAAAATTGCGCCACTATTTTTCGGCACACCCGATAATAGTGGTCAATGAAGCACCTCTATCAAATATACTGAACAATCCAGAAGCTACAGGGCGTGTCTCCCTTTGGGGAATAGAACTTTCCCCTCGGGACATCACGTATGAAAAAAGAAAGGCAATCAAGTCGCAAATTCTGTCAGATTTCATTGCAGAGTGGATGGAGTTGCAAAACACAGGACCTCCAGATTTATCTAGAACTTGGACCATGAATTTTGATGGGTCCAAAAGGGTAGAAGGAGCTGGTGCAGGTGTGATACTTATATCACCTGAAGGCGACAAACTGAAGTATGTCGTACGGATGACGTTCCCAAACGCATCTAACAATGAAGCAGAATACGAAGCTCTTATACACGGGATGAAGATGGCGAAAGCTTGCGGAGCAACCCGATTAAAAATCTTTGGCGACTCGCAGTTGGTGGCTCAGCAAGTCATGAACCAATGTGATGCGGTCAATGACAGTATGGTGGCATACAAGGAAGTGTACAATGAGCTCGAGAAGTTATTTGATGGATGCGAAGTAAATCACATCAGTAGGCTGAGCAACGATGAAGCCGATATTCTCGCAAACATTGGGTCGCAGTGCCTCGCAATTCCACCAGGTGTGTTTTGGGAAGAGATAGCCGAGAGATCCACAAAGCCAAAGAAGGCGCAGAAGAAGGAGAAGGAGGAGAAAACTTTGGCGCCTCCCAAGGAAGCACTAGAAGAAGAAGAGGACCAGGAGCTGGTAATGATGGTACAGGTCCCATGGATGCAAGCGTACATATCATATATGTTAAGGAACGAGATACCCGACGACCCAGTTGAAGCAAGGCGAGTTATTCGACGATCCAAAGCCTTTACAGTGGTCAAAGGGGAGTTGTACAAACGCAGTATTTCAGGCGTGCTGCAAAGGTGTGTTACACCCGAAGAAGGGAGGATAATCTTAAAGGATGTACACGAAGGAATATGTGGTCATCACGCAAGCAGTCGAGCTATCGCGGCAAAGGTTTTTCGAGCCGGATTTTACTGGTTGACAGCAATCGAGGACGCAAAAGAGATAGTAAGAACTTGCGATGCGTGCCAGAGATTTGCAGCAAAACCACACTCTCCGGCAGCTGAACTGATGCCAATACCATTGTCGTGGCCCTTTGCTCAATGGGGTCTTGATACGGTGGGAAAATTGCACAAGGCTTCGCCAGGAGGATACGAGTATATGCTTGTCGATGTCGACAAGTTCACCAAGTGGATAGAAGCAAAGCCAATAAATTCACCAGACGCAGCGTCAACAATAAAATTCATGAAGAGCATCGTTTTTCGATTCGGGGTACCTCATAGCATCGTCACAGACAACGACAGTAACTTTACGTCCAAGGAATTCAAGGCATACTGCGCAGAGGTAGGCATCAAATTACACTTCGCGTCAGTTGGGCACCCGCAAACCAATGGCCAAGTCGAGAAAGCCAACGGTATCATCTGCAATGGCATCAAGAAGCGCTTACTTGGACCACTGGAAAAAGCTCGACATACTTGGCCAGAAGAGCTGCCAAGTGTTTTGTGGAGTATCCGAACAACGCCAAATACAGCGACACAGGAAACTCCGTTCTTCCTGGTCCATGGAGCTGAGGCAGTATTACCAATCGAAATAGAGCATGATTCCCCAAGAGTCACAGAGTATGACGAGGAAACTTCAAGAAGAGCATTGGAGGACGATGTCGATGCACTCGATGAAGCTCGAGATGAAGTACTATCACGGGTCACCAAGTACCAGCAAGACTTGAAAAACTACCACAGTCGACGGCTGCGGCCAAGATCTTTTCAGGTCGGAGATTTAGTCCTACGACTCAATCAACAAAGTACTGAAAAACTCGAGTCACCATGGCTTGGCCCTTACATCGTCACAGAAGTAATCGAAGGAGGAGCATACAGGATCAAGGACAAGAAGACAGGGGTTCCAGAAAAAAACCCCTGGAACGTGGCGCAGCTCAGGCGGTTCTACGCTTAGAGTCGAAATATAGTCCTCCTTTGTAAAAATACAATGTACTGAAACGCCCGCGAGTTTTCAGACGCACTCATTTCCTTTTCAGGGCACCGAGTGGGGCTGGAAAGGTTTTTAATGAGGCGGGCTCGCGGTGCTGCAATATAGTAAAGGATATTGGTGATATACATCTTTTTTCGTCGACAGGCTCGGGGGCTCATAATCCACGACAGCAAAATATATATATTCTCGCAAAATAGCAAAACTCATCGAGACAAAATAGTATAAGCTCCGGCCAAAGGCTCGGGGGCTTTGCAATATAGATTACACTTCACAATATAGACAACTTCAAAGAATTCGACAAAAAATATAAACATGATTTCTTGCAATATAGTACAATTCAGTCAAATGCCTAATATACTATCTATGGATAGACCTTTGTTATTTCCAGCAGTCGTCTTGTGATCAGCATAGCTCCCTTTGACAAAAAATTCAGAGTCCATCCGAAGAAGTTCGTCCATCATTTCTTCGGCTACAGGAGTCACAATATCATTGATTTCATCAACGTTACTTTTGCGCTTCGACTTCTTGGCCAGACATTTGGAAACAATCTTCGTCAGGTCTAACTTTCGATGACAGATTTGTATCATGATCATGGCGAATCTTGCTCCAGCAGTCAATTGAGCTCGTACAAAATTATGAATACGAGGAGCATCCCGAAATTTTTCCATCAAACCAAGAAGAGTCTCGGGCGCCTCGTCCCGAGGAAACATTGTCTTGTAAACAAGGGACAGTGTTCTAGTGGAGAGATCAAGGAAATCGCGAACCTGACAGGCGCGGTCTTGAAACCTGACAATTTGTTGGGTCCGTTCTGGAGTGGCCCAGAACAAACAGCCATGGTCAAGAGAAAGGTTAACGAGAAGATTGGTTCTCGCGTTTACCCTTTCGTCTTCAGCAGCAGCGTCAAGAAAGGAACCTATTGGGCAATAGCACGAGAAATTCAAGAAGGATACAGTAGAAAGATAAAAGTGGTTCTGGTTTGAAAAAGCATGCCTGACATATCAGCACTGGCTTCATTCATCAGTTCAAGCATGGAATTCTCTCGAGTGGCTGCCTTTTCAGCTTCAGCAATGGCGGCTTCCTTGGCAGCTATAGCTTCTCGAGCTTGTTGAAGAGCAAGTTCCTCTCTTTCGGATGCCTTGCGAGATTGCTCCATCATCACAAGTGTTTGCTTCTTCGCATATTGAAGTTGTTGGCGAAGTTCTTGCAAATCTTGCGAGGAGTGTTTATTCGAAGAACCTTCGATAAGGTTATCATCAACAAGTGTTTTCTTCGAGAAGGAGGAAGCAGGAAAAGCATCGGCAGGATGAGGATTTGCGGAGTAGTTATCAAATATCAACTGGAAAAGAAAATTTCAGTATCAATGATCATGCAAAACAGAATTCCATTGATCTTCGGAAAATTTACACAGCTATTACAGAAGGCGTCTTCAAAATAACTACTACGACAGTTGTCGCCAAAGCTACTGTGATGACAACATCAAAAGAAACAGTAAAAAAAAAGAAGATAGGGCATTCTACTAGACCTCCGGCTTCGACGAGCTAGGAGCAGGAGTCGGCTTGTATCCAAGATAGGCGAGGATCTTCTTTGAGTTAGGCTTTGCAGCCCTGATCAGCGATTGGCACTTTGTGGTCTCCATCTCCTGTGTGTCGCCAACTTTGGTCCAGTCGACGTTTTGCTGGCTGTCAGCAACCAGGGCAATAGTGCTTTCAACGGCAACCTTCATATTTTCTTGGCGAAGCTTGAGTCCAAGATCTTCTGGGGGATTGAAGCACTTGGCAAGGGCAAGAAAAGTCGCGGGTTCCTTTTTCTTCGGGAAGAAGTAAGGGTAGAGCCGCGACAGCCCTTCCCTAGCCTCAGTAAGGCCTTCACGTGCTTCATCTCCATGAAACTCAAGGAAAGAAAGTGCGTCAAGAAGGGGATCATTGTCGGGATCTTCAAGTTCATATTCTTGAGACGTTTTCCCTGTGGAGGCAAAAATTTATTGATCAACAAATGAGTAAAGAAAAGCAAGGAATGCAAAATAGCTTGGGCACTTACTGACAAAGCGGCGGTTTTGCGACTCCAAGCGCTTGATAATTGCTGCTTCATGAACAGATTGTTTGGTTATATGCTCGCTCAAAGAAGTTTCCGCGTCATGAAGCCTTTTTCGGAAGTCTTCGACAGAGGCAGCATCTGCTTCAGCCTTCTTACGAGCTGATTCGCTTTGCTCTAATTTAATTGCAAGAGCGTCAGCACGTTTGTTGGCTTCAGCAAGATTTTCTGGAGAAAATAAACAACGGTCAAACGTCACGACAAACATACTAAAGGAGTATGCAGCAAAGAGGGCAAGGGAAAAACAGTACCTTCCAGTTTATTCGCATGATCACGGTACCCGATGAATTGGGTACCGAGGCGAATAAATGATTGCATCACGGCCTGGAGAGCAAACCAAAGGAAAAAAGAAGTCAATATAGAAGGTGAAAATTCGACAGCAATTAAAATAAAACAGAGGGAAGAGGCAAATATTGACAAACGTCGAGACGAAAAGAAAGAAGAGAATGTAATATCCCAGGTTTAGAGGCAAGAAAAAGAGAGAACACGAGAGTGTGCATTGCATTCATGCATAGAAAATCCGGGGAATTTTCGCGCGTTCATCTAAGACACAAAGTGAGCAAGGTTTCTCTTGTGTCGATGGAACTGATGTATGTCATCGACACAAGTGCGATAAATTTTGACATGACCTTTATTGATTTATTATGTTTTTGAGGGAAATAGTTTGAATTCAAATTCAAATATGAAAGACATAAATTCAAATAAGAATTCAGATTGAAATTTGAATTCCTAACCATTTATAAATTACAATAGGTTTACTCAAATATTATGTGAAATTCAAAATAAATAAGGAATTCAAATCCTATTACAATTTGTATCATTCAATTATTTCCAATTCTCATCAAAAGAAATAAAGTTACAGATGACGTTGAATTACAAAACCAGTCAAGTGATTCACAAAAGAAGACATTACACATTAAGGAAAATATTTCTTTATTAATATTGACACAATAATACAAAGTCTTTACAAAGTGAATAAGGGAAATAATTTAATTACAATTACAAGTATGAGAAAAGGAAAATTAAATCCTAAACTAAATCTAGAAGATCAACATCATCTTCTTGTACAACTCAATCACCTGCAAAACAAACAAAACACAAAAAGGGAAGTGATTGCCAAATGGCAAGGTTAGAATAAGATAAACAGTATAGATATTTTGGTGGCCGAGCTGATCCTCAAGGGGAGATGCACCTGGTGGAAACTTGCACCACACAGGCAGGCAGCTCACACACACATGCAGTTGGTGTGTTGTCAACACAGCTACAACAGTATAAATAGTACCAGCAGTTCTCCTAGCACACACACATCAGTAGTTATCCAGAAAAGGTAGAACTCAAGAACACCCATAGTTGGCCACTCAAAACCATCAGGAAGCAAATCAAGCCATCGAGAGCTACAGGCTAGCACAAGGAAAAGGTTTTACTCCAGAATCAAGAAGCTCAAGCTATCAAGATCAGAAGGTAGGAATCCACCAGAAATACAAATATCTGTTTTTGCATTTGCATAACCACATGTAGTGAAATAAGAGGGAAATCATGAAGCCATCAGGTCCTGATACCCCGCAGCTAGATTTTGATCTAGAAGGGTTGGAAGGATCTATATCTCTCAGATAGGCATAGAGGTGCTATGCTGCAACATCATCGAGATTGGGAAAGCCATCTTTTAGTATCTGTCCTTATCCAATATTGAGCCTCAGCCTTTGCATCATCGGCTAAAGCAAGCATCGATCTGTCCATTCAAGTTAATTCAAGCATCATTAGGAGCTTGGATGGACAGATTGCATCAACTGACTCTACAGCTATGACCAATGCCTATTTCTCATTTTACACAAGCACAACAGCACCGAGTCTCACTCTATCAGATTCATACCATGTGCACACTCATTGAGGCACCACAGGGTAGATATGTTGGTAAGAGGCACATGTGCACTTATGCGTAAGAAGAAAAGGCGAGTAAATCAAAGCTACAAAATCATCGGCTTAAGTATAAGCAAGCCATCCACATAACCACAATGTCTGATCATGTATGCACATGATCCAGTAAGTATCCCTATCAATTAGAGGATAATAAGCACACCATAAGCTCACCAGAATCCAACAAATAAATCATCCAGCAATAGTACATCTATTTCATTGCTTGAATTCAACCATGAATTTAATGGGGCATCAATTTATATCATATTCAAACCCCAAACCAAACCTCAAATCAATAGTGCATGTTGTAGTATATGTACAGTTTCATCGATAAAAGAAATACAACCAGACCACACATGTCTGGATGACTAATTATCCAATTAGAGGCATCACTGTATTTATTAAGCAAGGATCTGTCTAGTACCATTTATGCATTTGATTGAGTCATCACCATAAACAGCCACTATTAATTAACATGTCACCAGGATTTACATAGGGTCCAGGAAATAATCTCAGGCCAACCAAGTATTATACAAGTAGTAGTGATATTCCAGCCATGTTCTAGTCAACCAACACAGGATACCACCTCCAATTATCGAGCTCACAAGCAGCCATCAAGGAAAGTATACAACAATAGTAGCAGCATTGAAATCACCGGCATGTTTGAGCTCAATTAAGACTAAATAGTAGTACCACTGAACTCTTTCAGTTAACAAAACAGTGTATGTTTAGTAGATAAGAGCTATACCATAATCACACAAGCCATCAATGCATAATCATAAACAGAGAAGGGTGAGGGTAGCTCACAGTAAGCGGAGTAGAGCGAGTAGGAGCAGCGCTTGACGCCGGGGTTGCGCCTACGGCACCATCCTGCAGGCGTCGAGGAGGAAGTAACCACCAGCAACAGCACCACACCACCAGGTCGCCACCACCCCAAGCCACACCAACACAATCAACAGGGTATTATTACAAGCACCACCACCACACCAACATCGGTAGGGATTACGATCAACCTAGGCGTCAAAGATTGAAATAACCAGTATAGTCGAGCAAGGGCTTGAGGAGGAGGTGAGTGCATCACGATGAAGAAATCGGAGGCAAAGGAGAAGGGGTCATGCCAGCAACCTGGTAACCGCAAGGGTTGCTGCAAGGAGGCGGACGAGATGCGTAAGCATCGGATTAGGGGGCAGCGAAGGGGAGCTCACGGAGACGATCGTGGCGGCGGCACCTCGACCAACGGCAGCAGCTAGGGTTCTCAGGTTGGGGGCGGGTGATTAAGACCGCGGGAATCAAATCGACCGAGAGGAGGCGGTAGAGAGCAGCAAGGTGGAGCAAAGCCCCATATCGCCGGTGCCGGAGAGAGCCGGGAGCGCCGAGCAGGCTGTGGGGGCGAGCGTGAGTGTTGGCAGCGTCATGGTGAGAAGGAGTTGGTGGAGGAGAAAGAGGAGAGGACGGCGAAACCTAGTCCGTGAGTAGCGGCGTCGGGGGTTGGCCGTCGGCTGGCCAGAGCGGCGCCGGCGGAGCACATCGGAGAACCAGCAGAGGATCACGCGGGGGTCGTCGTGTGTGTGCGTGGGTGAGGGGTGAGCGAGAGTGGGGGTTGGGTCGTGGTATTGATCCGAGCCCAACCAGGCCGACTCGGTTGGACCAGGCCATTGGGCCAATGCACCAGGCCTTTGATCTATTTTTTTTTCTTTCTTTCTTTTCTCTTTACTATTTTTCTTTTCCTTCTTTTCCCTAAGAAATTTTTACCATTTAAAAATTAATTAAATAACAACCAATAAATAAAAGTGACTATCATAAAAATACTTCTATAATAATAATGTAAAACAAATACTTCAAAAATAAAAGGAACAATAATTTGAATTTTCCTCTAAAATTTTAGAAGACCAATTTTAAATCTTAAACTATTAAAACTTAAATACTAAAAAATAAAATTTCCTTGTTTCTATACAAGAGAGTAGAAAATATTATTTTATAGTAAAGTTTCATATAATACAACAATTGTTTCTTTATGGTTATATTTAATCACATGAAAATCCTAATTGACCATTACTTCAAATTAAAAACCCTAAAATAGTTTCAATCCTAAAACCCTCGGGGTTTATGTCATGTGATCATTTGAAAATGCTTTAACTCTAAAACCCTAAAGATTTAACCCATGTGATCATGTGAAATTTCCCTTACATAGAGAACCATAATATATGACCAATGAATGCATGCTTATGATCTACTATCATAAAACCAAGTCACATGAGATTATCATTTCATGTTCCTATTCTTAATTAAAACCTATATGATTCACTAGTGCCACCTAGATGCAAACCCTAGCTTGTTAATTGGATTAGTACCATTGATTACCACTCCATTATACCACACCATTAGGATAAACCTTAATCATCAAACCCTAGTAGAACCATAAGATAAACCCTAGTACCAACCTTATGTAGCAATACACAACACATGCTTCTATTCCACTAAACCCTACTTAGGAAATGATAAGCCACTTAGCTTAGAAACCATTAGAGATTATTTGGTAAAGCAAATATGAAACAATAGTAAACCTAATAGCAAACCTATGGAACCATCTTAATAACCATCCTTTGATATGAGGTATATGGGAAACCATGGTAATAACCCTATCCATACTTGCTACCTATAAACCCATTCTACTTAAAGAACCCAACTAGTTTCTATTAGTGAACTAAATGAATCCAATAGTAAACCCTAGAAAGCCATAGATCCTATGTATAGTAGTTCATATTCTTATTTAATCTGTTCCTCAAAAGTTATTCTTTTGAAGTAAAAATGTCAATCAAACCTCAGAAGCTCTAATTCTTCTTTGAAATACTAAATATTTCTTAAACAACATGTTCTTCAAAAGTTATTCTTTTGAAGTAAATAGGGAGTAGCCATCAACCCTGCTTAATAAGATCTATAAACCCTAGCCAGCTATCATCAGCAAGGTATACCAACCTTGATAGTATCAATGTATAATGATTTGCTTAAAATGTGCTTCACTAAAACCATATGATCTCTAGCTATTAATGAATTCCAACATTGTTGGGATCCATCTAATTCTTACTTCAGAAAACAATTGGAACCATAGAAAACCATAGAACCCCACAAACCTAATTATCATACTTGTTCTTTATTAAAGAACAAGTTCTTCAAAAGTTATTCTTTTGAATTATATAATAAGTAATCATCAACCATGCACTATAGGACTTAAAATTGACAACTGCTCTTTACTTATTATACAACTACTATCCCTTGGTGTGTATGATTGATACTATGCATCTTACCAATTGCTTATGATACGAAAACAACACAACCCTAATAAGAACCTTGTTTGAGAACCATCCTAAAAGTGCAACACACCCTAACGAAATCTTTACAACTCACCCAATCCTAAATCATCGGGGTTAGGTTACACTCGGGGCGATTGCATCTCATACTATGCATTATTGCATCCTTTCCCATCTTTTAAACATCGTCCTTACCGGACGATGATGCTATTTCAGAATTTGGAGTTATTGCGTATTGAAGACCTTGCCTGCATAATCTTGCAGTCAAGAAAGGCAAGTTCATCGCTTGCTCATGTCATTTGAGTATCTTTATCAAATTACTTGCAAAGTACTATGATTATCACTATTGCATAAAAACCAAAACCACTATTTTCATAACTATGAATATGACTATGTGGTGGGCAATGGAACCATGGATTGTGTTGATATGGTGGAGGTTCCATTGCAAGGGTTTATATCCATCTAGGATTAAACAACAAATGTCGTCCAGTGATTCTTGTGCCGTAATACCCGTGTTAACCATAAGATCTGGAGTGGGATGGAATAGTCAATTGTATTTCCACCTCTTGTACATCAACGGATGCGCTTTACCGTAGACCCTTGATCCAAGAGAGGACAAGTGGTACCCTTGATCCAAGAGAGGACAAGTGGTAGGGTGGGGGTCCCGATGAAGTCCCCACGGTAATTGTGGTCTATGATGGGTTGCAGCTGCCGGCGAAGGAGTTCATGGTAGAGACCTGAACTGTTGTCGTGGTCGGGGGCCATCCTTAATTGGTATAAGAGCACCGGCGAGGACCCAGGGTCGGAGTTTGCAGAAAAGGGTGGGTGTATGAGGTAGCGGAGGAATATGATTGTCTATGACCTTATACCGGGCCTCACACCAAAGGAAGTGTGGACGGGGTGTACGCCCGGTTGGCACCAAGGTTAAGATCTCTTATGGGTAAAGCAACACACCTCTGCAGAGTGTAATGAATCGTGACTCGTCACTCCTCGTTCCAGGATTTGGAACTGCAAACGCTGCCGGAAAGGAACTCCATGAAGTTCTAGTAAACCGGTGAAGGCTGACGGACATAGTTCTTCTGAATAAAAGCAACCTTTTGAAGAAATGGTTATGAAAACCTGCATAGGTATTAGACTTTCTGGTCTAATGCCGTAGCTAGTGCATTAAACACCTCTTTCCTATAATAAACTGGTTGAGTACGCTCGTACTCATCCCACTCTTAAATCCCCTGCTTAGATATGGAGGCAACGAATGAGGATCTACAGTGCAACTCGAAGGCCGAGGAGTCAACAACTACTTCAAGAGACAGGAACCTGTCAGAAGAGTCAGATACCACCTACAACAAGGATAAAACCTAGCTTAGCAATAGAAAGGAACTTGTTTCCTAAACATAGCTCCTATTTAGCTAGAATCTATTCATAGCCCCTATAGCTAGTCAAATACTCTACAAATAGAGTTCGTGATAGGATTAGACTACGAGTCGTTCTTCTGGAGTTTATTTGCAAATTTACCTCATTGTAAAGTAGGAGGCTGTGCTGATCTTGTGTAACAGAGTATGTATGTAATTCTATAGACATGCCTTGGACCCGCATATGTTTCTGTTGTACCACTCTGAGCGATATAATACTAGTGGAACGGTGTTACATTGGTGCAGTGGTATGTCGGGTCACCACAGAGAAAAACTTACGTCATCCAGTGAAGGAGTCGCGGACGTATTGGCCACCAGGACAGGGTCCGTGGATAGTTCAGTCCTAGCCCTCTTTGGTGAAGAGGCTTGGGGGCTTGCGACTGGTGTTGGATGCTTTGCATCTTGAGGAGGAGGCGAAGATTCATCCCCATCAGGATGAGCTTCAGAAATAACTAAAGTACGAGACGTACTCGTTCGAGCAGTCGCGTCAACAGGTTGAATTTCATCCTCGTCATCACTACAAAAAAGGCGGCAGGACATTAATCAATATAGTCAAAGTAATCAATGGTAAGCAATAAAACAGCGATAGGAACTTACGAGCTGATGAGAGCATCGGCGTAAGGGTCGAAAGTTGTCCTCTTTTCAGTAGGAACAACTTCTTCGTCAGCAGAAGTGCTGGTCTTGGAGGGGCCAGAGTCGACAACCTCATCCCTTTTCCTCTTGTTCCTTGGGGAAACAGCGGGAGGAGGAGAGTGTGCCGATCCGGTAGCCTCGGATCCAATATCCTTTTCAGAGGATACCGCAGATTTTCGAGAACCCGCGGCTTCACTCTCAGGGCGAGAGGCACCCTGGTTGTCGTCGGTGACAACGGCCCGTTCTTCGACTTCTCCACCTTCAGGAAGGGGAGGAAGAGAAACAAGATCTGGATGGTTCTATAAAAACAAGGGGGAATGTCAACAAAAGAGTTATGCAAAGGATGACAAACAAAAATGAGCAAGTCGAAAAATACTCTACACAAAGGTTACCTTGGGGAGCGCATTGGTGGCGCTATATGGTTTTACGCGACAAGAAGAGGGGACAACATCTTTCTTGTTGAGGGAGGAGATTTTTCGGACAAGTTTTTCTAAATCCTTGACTTGCAAATCCACCGACAGGCGACCCACATCCTTGTCGCCAGCATACTTCCAGAGGGGATTTTTGCGAGCTTGCAGAGGCTGCACTCTGATCCTAAGGAAATATGCAGTGATTTGGATACCTGACAGTTATTGACCGCGGGTACTTTGAAGCTCGTGGATGCGAGTCATCAGTGCCTCCGTCGCCGTTTTTTCTTCGTCGGTAGCCTCTGCATCCCAGGACCGACGGCGATAGATTTTTTCGGCACCATCAAAAGGAGGAATGTTGTCTTCGATAGACCCAAGATTCTCCTCATGGATGTATAGCCACTTTTTGCGCCACCCTTGAACTGAGTCAGGGAATTTGACATCGAAGTATTCGACATCAGGGCAAACACAGATAACAACGCCGCCTATGTTATAGGCGACATTGGCAGAGCCATTACGGCGACACAAAAAGATGCGTTTCCATAACGCCCAGTTAGGCTGGACGTCGAGGAAGGATTCGCAAAGAGTGATGAAGATGGAAATATGGAGGATAGAGTTGGGAGTGAGATGATGAAGTTGCAATCCGTAAACATAAAGCAACCCCCGAAGAAAATTCTGAATGGGGGCAGAAAGGCCACGGATGAGATGATCAACAAAACTAACCCGATACTCCATTGGAGGGGTTGGGTAGCTCTATTCTTGCTGATCCCCAGTTTCTTCAGCAGGTTAATGTCTTGGGCAGAGATTTTGGATCTCTCCCACTCAGCGCTCCCCAGATCTGCGGAAGCCATCTTCGATTCAGGAGTGATGTGCCTGGTCAATCTGCGCGGTGGCATCAACAATGGCGCAGGAGTACAGCGTGAGAGCGGTTGAGCTCAAGGAGCTATGGGGCCCAAGAGGAGATTTTCGCAGAGGAGAGCAGAGGAGCGGCGCGAGCGAAAGTGTGGAAGGAAGAAGATGAAGACCTTAAACAGAGGTGCGGCGAATCGGCGCACCGTTGGATGGAAAAAGTGTGAGGCAGATGGTGCACACGTGGAGCAGGGGTAAAAAAGTAATTTCGGCATACAAGCGTTACAGTGCGTGCGCCAGGAAAAGCGGAGAACGTGTGTCCCCCACTTGCACGACGTGTCAAACTGAGGAAGTTTCTGGGCCCGCAAGATAGAGAGAGAAAATTGGTCATGGCTATCATCAGCAATGATGTCATTTGGATAAAGGAAAAACTCGACTATGCAACTTCGTGAAGAGGATGACAGTAGAAGAATATTGATTATTTCGAGAGCCTTTGATCAAATACAAGTTTTTGATCAAATGCTCGGGGGCTACTTTGGAAAAATGAAAAAATTCGAGAAAAGACAAAATAGAAACGGCATGAGCCTATGATCAAATACAATTATTTGCTCATAGCCTCGGGGGCTACTCCCATCGGGAGCGCTGTTCGCGCACCCGAGAGATTTGAAAAATTATGTGACAGGTGAAAAATATAGCGACATAAGTCTTGGAGCCTACACCCAAGCACAAGTCCTTGGTTGTAGCCTCGGGGGCTACTCCCATCGGGAACGCTGTTCGCGTGCCCGATGAAATTATAAAAAAAGAGAGAGAAAAAGGAGAAGAAAAAGTGAGCATATTTCGAGTTATATGCATAACTCTACATATACTCCCATCGGGAGAGAAATATAAGTCATCCGTTGACTCAATAAAATGTGCTATTCCAACAGCCGAAAAAGCACTCGACAATATATTCTCAGAACGCCAAAGTTGCGAACAATTTCTGAATGCCGCAAAACTTTGCGAAGGTAAGACCCCGGATCCGTTCTGTGTGGCGTGGCGCCGTCTCTGACGTCGGTTTGCTACTTTTATCCGTATCAACAGATACGAAGAAAAATCCTAACGGATGCGTTAGGTACCCGATAAATATGACTGGGACTCGACAGAATGGTAAGACCTTAAGCGGCACCTGTCGAAGTTTACACCAAGTATCCCGAGATCATGTCCAGGGACGTGATCTTGAAGTAGGTTTTTGCGGATTGCCACTAGAGCAGCTTAACTAGTACCTGATCCGTCAGATGAACTAGCCCCAACTACCATTATCCCTGTACAATATAGAAATTTGTATGCGAAAATATATGATAAAGTTTAGAGTTATCGAATAAAAATAAAGGTGGAGATTTTCCCTGACTCTACGATTCAAGCAAAATCTCGGGGGCTACTGACATAGGCATCCCCAATGGGCCTGCCGAAGATGGTACCCGGGGTTTATTGAAGGCCCACGACCCGAAGGATAAGAAGAATTCGGAAGCCCAACTTGTTAGTTAAGGAAAGCTAGAGTTGTATTAGGAAAGAACACTTGTAATATTACGGGAGGAGTTAGAAACCTTCCCGAACTCTGTAACTTGTACATCAAGAATCCCTCGGCTCCACCTCCTCTATAAGGGGGAGTCGAGGGACAAAGAAAGCATCGAATCATTGTCTTACAAACCCTAGTCTTCGTATCGTCGAGTACTTTTCGGCTGAAACCTTCGAGATCTACTTGCCCTCTACTTCCAACTAAACCCTAGTCTACAACCCGTAGGCATTGACAAGTTAATACCTTGTCACTTATGCAATACAAGTTGCATGCAAAGCGTGGAGCAAGTCTCATGAGACGCGGTCATGTAAAGTTAGCCCGGGCCGCTTCATCCCTCCATCTCACAAGATGCAAAGTACACTAACCAAAAACAACAAGAGCAACAACGCCCATAAAATCATTGTGTTCTACACGTGCAACAGATCTATGCATAACACGGCTCTGTTACCACTGATCGGTTCATTGCATGGAAAACAAAAAATTTCTACCGTGAACATGAACAAAAACCAAGATCCAATCTAGGAATAAGCAAGATCTAATCTACCAAGATCGAAGCAACGAGATGTATGCGAGACTTGTTGGAGATATGCCTAAGAGGCAACAATAAAAGTGTTTATTATATATCTTTATGTTTATGATAAATCTTTATATACCATGCTATAATTGTATTAACCGAAACATTAATACATGTGTGATATGTAAAGAACAATGAGTCCCTAGTAAGCCTCTTAACTAGCTTGTTGATTAAAAGATGATTAGTTTCATAATCATGAACATTGGATGTTATTAATAACAATGTAATATCATTATATGAATGATGTAATGGACACACCCAATTAAGCGTAGCATAAGATCACGTCATTAAGTTATTTGCTATAAGCTTTCGATACATAGTTACCTAGTCCTTTCGACCATGAGATCATGTAAATCACTTATACCGGAAAGGTACTTTGATTACATCAAACGCCACTGCGTAAATGGGTGGTTATAAAGGTGGGATTAAGTATCCGGAAAGTATGAGTTGAGGCATATGGATCAACGAGTGGGATTTGTCCATCCCGATGACGGATAGATATACTCTGGGCCCTCTCGGTGGAATGTCGTCTAAAGTCTTGCAAGCATATGAATAAGTTCATAAGAGACCACATACCACGGTACGAGTAAAGAGTACTTGTCGGAGACGAGGTTGAACAAGGTATAGAGTGATACCGATGATCAAACCTCGGACAAGTAAAATATCGCGTGACAAAGGGAATTGGTATCGTATGTGAATGGTTCATTCGATCACTAAGTCATCGTTGAATATGTGGGAGCCATTCTGGATCTCCAGATCCCGCTATTGGTTATTGGTCGGAGAGAGTTCTCACCCATGTCCACATAGTTCGCGAACCGTAGGGTGACACACTTAAGGTTTGATGTTGTAATAGTAGAACTTGAATATGGAATGGAGTTCGAAGTATTGTTCGAAGTCTTGGATGGGATCCCGGACATCACGAGGAGTTTCGGAATGGTCCAGAGAATAAGATTCATATAGGAAGTCATTTTAAAAGTTTGGAAATGATTCGGTGATTTTACGGAAGGTTCTAGAAGGTTCTAGAAAAGTCCGGAAGGAATCACTAAGGAAGGAGGAGTCCCGGAGGGACTCCACCTCCCCATGGCCGGCCAACCCTAGAGGGGGGAGTCCAAGGTGGACTCCACCAAGGGGGCCGGCCACCCCCCTCATGGAAGGGTGGGAGTCCCACTTGAGGTGGGAATCCCACCTTGGGTAGGTTTCCCTACTACATGGAAGGTTTTGGGTTGGGGTCTTATTCGAAGACTTGTAGTCCAATACTTGGGGGTTCCACCTATATAATGAGGGGCCATGGGGAGGGGGCCGGCCACCACAACCACACCACCTTGGCCGTACCCAAGGAGGCCGGCCACCCCCTCTCCCAAACCCTAGCCGCCCCCTCTCTCCTCCACCTCTCCCGCACGCTTAGCGAAGCTCCGCCGGAGATCTCCATCGCCACCGCCACCACGCCGTCATGCTGCCGGATTCAAGGAGGAGCTACTACTTCGGCTGCCCGTCGGAACGGGGAGAAGGACGTCGTCTTCATCAACACCGAACGTGTGACCGAGTACGGAGGTGCTGCCCGATTGTGGCACCGTGATCAAGATCTTCTACGCGCTTTTGCAAGCGGCAAGTGATCGTCTACCGCAGCAACAAGAGCCTACTCTTGTAGGCTTTGGAAATCTTCAAGGGTGAGTCTCGATCATCCCCTCGTTGCTCCCGTCTTCTAGATTGCATCTTGGCTTGGATTGCGTTCTCGCGGTGGGAAATTTTTTGTTTTCTATGCAACGAATCCCTACAAGACTAACCCTCGAAGATTCCAAACCCTACGAGATTAGATCTCGTTGTTGATGTAGTCGATCGTCCTGTGCTGCAATCTGGCAGCACTTCCGTACTCGGTCGTGAGTATGGTGTCGATGAATCCCGTCCTCTCCCCGTTCCAGCGGGCAGCGGAGGTGTGGTAGATCCCCTCGGAATCCCAGCAGCACGACAGCGTGATGGTGGTGGTGGTGGAGGAGAAAATCTGCAGGGCTTCGCCAAGCCGGAGCAGATGTGTAGTGGAGGAGAGGAGAGAGGGGGCGCCAGGGCTAGGGTTTCAAAGGTGTGCGCCCCCTTCCCCCTCCCCTCTTTATATAAGGGGGAGGGTCGGTTTGGATGGCCTCCCAACCCCTAGATCCATCTAGGGCCGACAGCCAAGGAGGGGGAAGTTTTCTTCCCCCCAAGTTGATCCCTCCTAGGGTTTTGGGGAACCCTAGTGGACTGGCCGACTTGGGCCTTGAGGGGCATGTGCCCCTGGCCCATTAGGCTAGGGTGCATCCCCTCGGCCCATGCTAGGCCTCCTAGGGTATTGGGCCCACTGGTGGGACCCCCGAAACCTTCTAGAACCTTCCCGGTCTTTCACCGGAAAAACCAGAACTTTTATGAAACCTAGAAATCAACTTACCTTATATGAATCTTATTCTCCGGACCATTCTGGACCTCCTCGTGATGTCCTGGATCCCATCCGAGACTCCGAACGAAATTCGGTCTCCATCTCATATTCCGAATCTACTTATGCGACATCGAACCTTAAGCGCGTCACCCTACGGTTCGTGAACTATGCGGACATGATCGAGACTCCTCTCCGACCAATAACCAATAGCGGGATCTGGAGATCCATAATGGCTCCCACACATTCAGCGATAACTTTGTGATCGATTGAACCATTTACATATGATACCGATTCCCTTTGTCACGCCATACTTTACTTGTCTGAGGTTCGATCATCGGTATCTCCATACCTAGTTCAACCTCGTTTCCAACAAGTACTCTTTACTCGTCCCGTGGTATGTCATCTCTTGTGACCTAGTCACATGCTTGCAAGCTAATTATACGACATTCCACCGAGAGGGCCCAGACTATATCTATATGTCATCGGGATGGACAAATTCCACTCTTGATCCATATGCCTCAACTCATACTTTCCGAATACTTAATCCCATCTTTATAACCACCCATTTATGCAATGGCGTTTGATTTAATCAAAGTACCCTTCCGGTATAAGTGATTTACATGATCTCATGGTCGAAGGACTAGGTAACTATGTACCGAAAGCTTATAGCAAGTTGAACTTAATGACTTGATCTCATGCTACGCTTATTTGGGTGTATGTCCATTATATCATTCACCCAATGACATAACTTTGTTATTAACAACATCCAATGTTCATGATCACGAAACCATGATCATCTATTAATCAACAAGCTAGTTATACAAGAGGCTTACTAGGGACTCCTTGTTGTTTACATAACACACATGTATCAATGTTTCGGTTAATACAATTATAGCATGGGATGTAAATATTTATCATGAACACTAAGATATAACAATAACTAATTTATTATTGCCTGTTGGGCATATCTCCAACAAGTTCAACTTAACAGTCTTCGCTATAGTACCGGTATATAAAAAAATGTTTTGGAACCAAACGCAAATTCTATGTGCTTCTAGAATCTGGTGGGGGATTGTTGGAATTTTGGCCCATATTGGATCAACACTATAAATATTCCATAAATTTCTAATAAATCCTAGAGGCCCACTTGGCCCATTCATGCATGGCAGGGGGTGGGACAAAAGTTTAGTTCCACATTGCTAGTTGAAAAAGAGTTGGAGAAACTTATAAAGAGAGCTCTTCATACCATTTGTATGAGAGAAACAATAGGAGGAAATAGGAGCTGACCACACGCGCCCTCCTCCTCTTTATTTTTGCCACTCATGAACAGTATATGAACAGACGTAAGAATCTGAAATGTTTTTCAGTGGGTTTTGAATACAAAGGTTGTTCAGCTTCGGTTGTTGCCTGTTCGGTTCACCTCCCTGACCCTTCGTTTCATCACCTCGCATGGCTTGTTCGTCTCCTCTCTCTGTGCCTATAAAAGAGGTCGCTCCTCTCCAGAGACACACTACGAGACACATCACCATATGCGCCTACCACTCGGTTCCAGAGCTTTGCGCCACCGCTCAAGACTTCTCCATCCCGTCTACCGGCGTGCACCGCTGGACGGGACAGCAGGCCTCCGCAACCTCGTCTCTTGTGATCCTGTACGGGAGAGAGGCGATCAGTTTTTTTTGGAGCGCTCTAGCGCGACTGCTGACTTCGACATCGACACGGAGGCTGAAGACTACTTACCCAACGATGACTTCTTCCCCGACATCAGCAACCTCTTCAGCGACATGGCTCTCAATGGCGACAACACTGCCGCTGGTTCCTCTTCTGGACCGTCTGTGTTCTTGCCTTATTTTATGAGATTATGATGTTCTTCCTTCTCCTAGCAACATGTTCAGACTCATTGTCCGGAAACACATTGCTCTTATCAATCTGTTTAGACTTGTTGCTCCTTTACTCTATGGTGATTTGCATGACTAGTTTAGTCTCAAACTTTTTAGTCATGTTTTATCTACTATTTTCTTTGATTAAATCATGGGGAAATTTGCTAATATATTCAACAAATAAGATCAATGAAACGCTCCTTTATCTCCCCATCTATGTTAAAAAATCGAACAACAACAACCATCTGTTCTTTCTTAGACTCATCCCGAGATTCATCAACCATGATAGTAAACTTGCCATCAGCAATCTCTTCTGAAATGTGATTTTGCACTTTCTGGGCAAATATACCAGCAATTTCCTTCTGAATAGTTGGTGATTGATGGGGATACGCCCTAGGGGGCCCATCACCCAGCTCACTCGCCAGATGAAGAGAGCCCAAGACAGCTCCAGTCGGCGGGCGACTGGGCCATGCGCCCTAGCGACTGAAGCCCGGAGAGAATGGATCTACAGAAGGCCCATGAAGCGTAGCGGCTCAAGTAGCCTTATACCTGTAAACCCTAGCTGGCTGCCTGTATAAAGCCACCAGGGGCATCTCATCATACATGTAATCTCTCCTTAGATACAATCTCCCCCTCCGCCTCCGGCGGCTACCCCAAAGCAAGTCACCTAACGCTGGCGACACTATGATCATAGTAGATTTCTAGCAGGACGTAGCGATCCTCCACCGAGGGGACGTGAACCTGAGTACATCATGTGCCGACTCGTTTCCGGAATCTCCAACGCCGCCTTGCTCTACATCTCTCATGTGCTACCCCGTAGCATCTGCCGTGGTCAAAACCTCGACAGTGGCGCCCACCGTGGAGCATGCGGCGCTTGGAGTGGTGATCCGGGCGACACTCATCATCATCAGCGACGACAAGATCGATCTGGCCAGATCATCTGACTCATCCGACTCGCCCAGCTTTCTCATCCAAGATGTGATCGCGTATCTTCGTGCCTCCGCTACGGCCGGACGTGCGCGCAGCAACCCGGCCACATCTCCGATCGTTCAACATCAACAAATAGCAGCCAGATTGCATCTGTCTGCCGCTGCACAAGCGATGGCATCGCGCGGATTCGCGTGTGCTCTCCATGGCGATCGGCGGCGCGGCGGCGCATGCGCGCACGGCTGGATCGGCCGCATCTTTCGATGCATACGCTTCACGATTATTGCTGCGCCGAGGCATGCAGCGATTCTCCACTCGTTCACCCGTGAAGTTAAGATCGCATCTTCACTTTCCTTTTATTAAACTAGGAAACATGCCTGTGCGTTGCGACGGGATAGAAAACGGCCCACTACCTCCTCTACTTCTCCTTCAGTGAGGTCACCCATACATGTGCGCTATAGAGCCAAGAGCCATGTGACACCACTCACCATCGCCATGCCACTCCACATTGCGACAAGGTGACAACCTTCATCTCCCAGTAGTTCGAGAGTACAAGAAGCCGAGAAGAATAAATAATTGGAGGAATGGCGTATGCATGCCAGTGACGCTTAGTCCTTCGGCGATGAATTACCGAGAGCTATTTTTTACGTAATCACACCTCGCCGATTACCAACAAATTGCATTTACATGCAACTTTACGCCCGAGAAAAATAAGATCATGTCATTGAGCCAACAAACCATTGGTGTAGTGTGGCAATGTCACTTCTTCGACCTCTTATTTAGCATCAAATTGAAGGACACCCGAGGATCTCGATTCCTGGGAAGAAAATCTTGCCATTTTCTTCAAGTTGGACACCAGCGAGCTCAAGCCGGATGCGGTCTCGAGAGACCGCCGACGGGAGGCAGTCGTCGTCGCCATGTCGCTGTCGCCGAGAGCCGCCTAGGGCTTGTGACCTAATTAAACAATATCGAAGCTACGCGAGCAACTTATTAGGGACTGCCAAACACCTATATGTAGAAACATGATGCAGGTGAAAGCCAACCCATTGAATTCGGCAATTAAAGCTTTTTCACTTACAGGTGGCATTTTAGTAGTAATATGTATTTTGTACAGAGGGTAAATCGGTTCAAAAAGTGTTGGACCGCAAGTAACCTTATTTTTTTATATTATTATTAGGTATAAATAGATAAAAATTGACTGTGCGTCATTATCAAAATATTGTCATGCCAGCTTGAACATCAATCACAATGTCTGATTTTTTGTTTATGTTTTCAGGATAAAAAAACGAATTTCACGTTATTTGCAAGAATAAATATTATAGAAGCTATACAGTGGTTTGGATGCCTACACAGTTTCTATTTTTTTAAGGACATAAAACAAATTAAAGCTCGCATTGCCACCTCATAGTAATATAGTATGTGGCTTTACAATACATTGTACTAGACGGATATGCACGCTTCGCCGCGCCGCCTGCATGACTTGTCACACGGCGTGGCTTGCACAGTGCATTGGTGCATTTTTTTTATCTAGGACAGAGTAGTATTATGCAGGTTGTGAACACCCGGATCATCTAAATGAAGACATAATTCATGAGGTAACAGTCTCAAAAGGTATAGTAAAAATCATGACATGCTCCAGTTAAGCTGATTGGAACTTGATCTTGGCCAAAAGAAAACTTTATGGCGGGCTTGGCAATACACCCAAGGGCAAAACTTTTCTAGACCTATACATGGGAGAAGAACGGATTTTACTTATCCAGCCAATATTCCAAATAGAAACAAACACATCAAAGCTACCAGGAAGTAAACAGTCTATTTGGTATGATCTCTTGGCATCCTCTTTGGCCCATGGGATGGACAAAGCTAGATGCCGGCACAATAAAAATATGATACAACATTCATATTTCATACATAAGTATGAAAAGTATCAATAGTGACAACAAAGCTAGCTTCGCTGCCTAGGAGGACTACATGTGGTTCTTTATCAGATCATGTAAAACAAAAATTATAAAGCCATGTACATTAAAACATAAACAAACAGAAACAGTGGTCATAACATCTGACGGAGCATTGAATCAGTATGATGGGTTCAGCTGGTGTCAATACTTCCACGATAGTAGTGAAGTCAGTATCGTGCCATCCCATGTTATGCAAATCAAGCAAATTGCAGTTAGATAAAATATCGGAGTCTTACACCCATAGTAATAGGAGCTATCACATCTTGGAATACTTTGAGGAATATGGTAGTTTGCATCAGGATTGTACTCTTAGGTATACGATTCAGCTAAATAAATCAGTTTGGACATGCATGTTGTTGAACAACAACTCTGAATATTATCTGGAAGCATATATGTTGAAACAAATAAACAAAGAATTGAAATTATGTTGCCAGAAATTTAGCAGAACAACAACATAAAGGCAATAGACATAAGGCAAAGGAATGTGTTTCACTTTCATACCCTGAGTAGTGAGTAGTCCTAGGAGGATGACGAAGCAGAGATAAGAAGCATAGACAGGAAAAAACAACGTCCAGATCCAGGCTTCGGGTCTACCATGACAATGGAAACAGGAGGAAGAAACAGATGGAACCGCCACTTCGTCAACCCCTGGTCATGTCCAGGGGAGAGGCGCCACCGCCAACAGAGTACATTTCCACCTCCAAACACCATATAAGCAGAAACTATCAGGTACATGAGGGTAAAATTGACTTGAGTATATTCTGGAAGTACTAATTCTTGAAAATACTACTATCACACAGAAACCGTAGAAGTGTAAGGCGCAAGCATGTATTATGAATCACATGACTAATGACAAACAGTCCATAAACTGCTTTTGTATTTCTTTTGCAAATATTTTTGAATGGATCAGATTGACCAACCATCCAAAGTCAGAAAATGTAGCACCACCATGCAATGCAATCTCTCTAGAATTTTCTCTTCGCAAACAAATAGCCACAACTGAAACTTAATACAGGGGAACGCCTCTTAGTTTCAATGACCAAGTGGCAAATTTGCACAGAACCAACTTAGGAGACGTGAAAACATCTCTAACCAAGGATATGTGGAAATATTTACAATACCAAGGGGAAAAAGTTATAATAGCCATTCAGATAAGAACAAAACACATTTGCACATGAAGGAAATGACATATGAATGTGTAGACTCCGACTGGTTACTCATACATCTACTCAACTCAAAGGTAATTGCTTCAAACGCTATGAGAAGAAACTGAAACTCATTTAACACCCTGGCCGAAGTTCACCCAATGCTCCAATGGGGCTCAGTATAGACATATATTGTCATGATTTTGTTGCTTTGCTCAGTATAGACATATATTGTCAAGCGGAAAGTCAAGAGTTTGGGTACCTCCTACAACACTCAATTTTACAGACAAATGGGACAGAGAAGATTAAGTGAAAATAAAAAATCAGGAATAAACCTGCAGACTTTGGTATAGGAAAAAAAATCTCAACTGGATAGCAAAGCATTTAGAACTAATTCCAAATTACGTTTCATTCTACCTAACCAGAACAATACTGTATGACACCTATACAAGTGTCTTGTCAAGGAAAATAATTATATCCCAATACTTGCACATGGGTGTACAACTTGCCATGACGCTGGGTTCAAGGAAACCCCCCGGACAACACATCATGTTCTTTTAGTTGATCCATATAGAAGGCTATTGATTCTCCAATAATTTCTTTAGCCTTCATGTCGTAAGCAGGCTCTATCAAGTACTCACAAGCTACACTCACCACCATATTGGACTACTGCTCAATTTGGTAGGACATAACTGCCTATTGAAAAAACAATGCATATGGCAGTGAGATATGGAAAGCACGTAGACCCAACGGAGATTGTCGTTCTACTGATTTTTTTTGTAGTGTGCATTCAAAAATAGAACTATGGTTGACAGATCATAATTAAGCAATGTAAGGAACACCATCTTCCTCGGACAACTAAAAATTCCCCAATACATAGAACCAAATGTAAAGCACATACTAATTATATATCAAGATACTCCAGAATCGTAATATTTACCCAGTAGCATATGTAAAGATTGCTCTCACACCCTGATAGCAAAAGTCCGAGGTTTTGGTCAAAGGAAGCAGACTATCCATCGTATTTTTATATTTCTCAGCATTGAACGAAGATATATGCACATTACAGTTGTCTTATAAATAATCTTGGAAAGGATAAAACGAAAGTTAAATTGCATGGATGTAGTACGTGCAAGGAGTTCATCTGGCACTAATGCCGGTGGTCCCTTGTGACGATTACCAGAATTCATGAGCATCTAATTTAAAGGAGCAAAGAAAGCATATCTTTTTATGTGACAACAATACTAATTGCTTGATAAACAGTACCATGTATGCAAGCAGCAAGGTCGACAGAAAACTCAGGTCAGGTGTGATATATCGACAGTATATAACAGCCTCTTTACATTACGGATAAGTAAATGGGAAGACCTTTACACAATTTTGTTTAACCAAAGAGGAAAAGCTAGAGACACGTTGACATATTTATGTGCCGATTAAACTAAATATCTTTTTATTCGAGACAGATAAAACCGAAGCAGCATAGTTTAGCTGTTGTAAATAGCTTTTGATGCTTGCAGCATAATACACCTTTTAGGCTTATCAACTTTAAAATGATTAAAGAATCTTGAACATAAAAACCCACTACGGGCGAAAAAGATTCTAAAAATAAATGTCGAATAAGCTCTGAACCGATAATAATACGATATTTTAATTAACTTCAGACATAAAAATATGCTGTTAGAATAGCAATTTAACATCAACTGACTGAACACAAGAGTATCCCGATGATATTTAGATGAGGAAGAACACTTAATTTAAAATACTAAAGCAATTTGATCATAGCATTAATATCTGATCAAGGAATGGTGGGCTTTCTATCAGCAGACCCTTTGCACCTGATAGGTTACGTAGGGCATTTGGTCCAAGCTTAAGAAGCAAGAAGTGGAGGGGGCATATTCTGATTATTAGAATGATGACATTTTCTGCAAGGTTTTGCAGTTTTGATTTTAATCTCTTTACTTTGCCACATCAAGCTTCATTGGAGTTAGTCCGACTATTTCTAGACTCAATAACAACAATTAATTCGACATTGTTCTTAAACCGAGCTGATCTGACCTAACACGATGAATCTAGATCATCAGGTAATTAATCTTCTGATTTGTTATTACTAAAACAGAGCTCAATACAATACTTTGTCAAGTGCACTCTATGCCATGTTTTGACTAATTTATCCATAAACATACAGAAGACAGCACAGCATGCAGTACATGGAAGTGAAAAATTACCTGAATTTAAGATCCCATGGCAGCTGCTCGCTGCTGCCGTGAAGCTCGCTACTGCTCCTCTCTTCCCTTCCATGAGTTGCTATGGCAGCTGCTTCTACGGTCGCCCTTATGATGCGCCCGCTCCCATTCTCCTACGCCGGCACCTACTGGCGAGAGGCCGCCGCCCAGTGGCGTTGGACCTGGCGCCATCCGCACAACCTCTTGAGGTGCCGTGACCGTGGGGCAGCGAGAGGGATGCAGCCTGCGGCGCCACCTTCCCCAATCCTCCTGTGGCACTGCCGGCCGGCGAGAGGGCCGCCGCCCTGTGCCGCCCCTCTTCCCCCATCCACCTGCGCTACCGTAGGGCGGCGAGAGTGCGCAGCCCCGCGGCGCCCCCTTCCCATGTTCTCCCGTATCGTATTTCCTCAATCCTCGATGAAGGCAGCATGATAGCTTGGGGTGGTCGTTAACTTGCGGACGACGGGAATTGAGGAAACTCGGATTGGCTCCCGGATTTGCTAGGAAACTGCGGCGAAATAGGTTTGATGGAGCGAGTAGACATGGGCGGAGAGGTCATGGACCCAAGGACGGAGCATGCCGTCGCGGCGGCGCAGGAGCCTAGGGTTTCCCCGATCGAGCTTTGTGATGGGTTGGAGAAGAGAGTGTGAGGACGCCCGCAAGAACCAGTAGTTGGACCGAGTTATGACCGGTTCGCTGGTTAAATATTTACTATTCACCGCATAGATGAGCCGGTGCTTAGCTCGCAGGGATTTCAACAGGCATACTTGTTGTAGTAATGAAGTTCTAAACTACTGACAGCAAATTGGTAATGGAATTCTACAGCCAATTAGTCGACGAGTGAACGGTTTGATTTGTCTGCAACTACAACACTTTCCGAGAGTGAGAACTGAGAACACGTCATGCTTTATTGGCAAAGGTAAATTGAGTGAATACATACCGTGATAATAGATTTGGCTACTGCACTTGGATGACGGCATTGGGAGATGGATGTAACTGGATTTCAGGTCCCGCATTGTACTAATGCTCAATGGAGCAGAAGCAGCTAGGGGTAAATTGGGTTCGCTTCGTAGAAAATCCAAATTCAGAAACTGATTCTACAGTTGAGTTTCGATTCATCGCAGTCCTGGGAGCTGGTACAGTGTAAGAGCGCCAACTAACCTCCACGCATGATTA
Organism: Lolium rigidum; assembly: GCF_022539505.1. Taxonomy (NCBI): domain Eukaryota; kingdom Viridiplantae; phylum Streptophyta; class Magnoliopsida; order Poales; family Poaceae; genus Lolium; species Lolium rigidum. The sequence continues at coordinate 297,604,918 of NC_061508.1, forward strand.
AAATTTTCAAGCACTTACTATCATTCATATCTAACACGGTTGCATCCAAATCCACTGAAACCGAGCACTACAGATGATTCCTCGGCCGGGGACTTCACTGAACGGAAGGCGTAGGCAAAGTGCTTGGCCGCTCCCAAAATCAAAGAGAATCAGGGTCTTTCCCCTTCCCAATTGGACGGCCAGAGGCCAGATTATAGGAGAAGATTAGGAACTGTTCTAGCAGCTTGAGACGTTTCGTTGGGCCTCCCAGTGCTTGTCCAAGCAGCCCGTCTTGGTGACATCGCCGCCCGAGTCAGATCGATAGCTCTCCTCAGCAATCCAAATATGAGAAGCTCGAGACAAATTCTGGGATTCTCTGATGGGAATCGAGGATCCACGGATCTTGGGAAACTGAACAAATGGCACCGTGATCCAGAATTTTTGTTTGCATCTTCCACTGAAGCCGATCTAAAAAAGAGGCAGCAGATCGGCAGTGGGAACAACGAGCACCAGCTGGGTCACGCGCTCATCGACTCGATCCACTCCGCAATCATCTCGCCCGCGGCGGCTACGCTGCAGTCGATCGCCGACACTGGGGCGTCCTTGGTGACGGTCATTGAGGGCTGCTACTTCTCCAACAGGCTTGACATCGGGGTGCGTCCATCAGCGCTTGGCTCGGGGAACTGGTCGATGCGCTCCACCCCATGGCCGCATACCTCCTCGTGAGTCAACGCTTACGCGCTACAGCTAACCGAATCAACGACGAGCTGAAGCGGCGGCGGTGCGGGAGGAGGAGGCGGAACCTTTTTCTAGGGTTTCTGTAAGAATCGGGCTTAGACGGAAGAGATCATATATGGGCTGGATTTTCGTGAGGAGGGGTAAGAAATTTGGATCTCGATTGGGATTCGAGTTTGGTATGAACCGTTCGCTTTGACTGCGGGACGGGAGGAAGCAGGACACTGGAGTTGAATCAACCGGTACGATGGCATCACTGCGTTATATGCAGTTTGGTGGGAGGGCAAAACGGTCCAATAAAAAGTTGGACGAAAATTTTAGCAGAAACCTTAGCTCCTTTATTATTAGGTATAGATTACGAAGAGAGCAACTATCTATGTGTATGATCAGCTTTTGGCTGATCGTTTTTTGTTTAGCGTTTCTGAATTGGTCTAATATACTACTCTATTGTATTATCATTGATGTATACATGTACGGGGCAGTCCTGGCCGTCAGACTGCGACCAACGCTCCTACTCGCCAACACTGGCTCGCCTAAACGCGCCCGGAATTGCCAGGGCGGATCCATCGTCGCGCACTCGCCTGCTGCCTACTCGTCGGGCTCAGGGCCTCGCTCGCCATGGACTCGTTGCCACCGGCTCATCATGCCCGGCGGCTCGCCTTCACGGAATCGCAATGCTCGGCGACTTGCCCGCCACATCGGCCACGTCAAGTTTAACAGCTAAGTTTATTTATATTCGCACATGTTATATAAGTCTAAAATATATCCGCCTGTTGGTTCGATCTACAAAGCCGACCACGCAGTCGCATACAACCCTCACAGGGACTACATAACAATAATTAGGATCGGTTTCGGTTTTGTCTGTTGTTTATTCGCGTCCGTCGAAGTAGTGAGGCTGGGTACCAAATGCCGACCTTGTCTCCGGGTTCAACGACTGGCATCGCGTCCCTGTTACCCGGCAAGCGTTTGATGCTGGAGGTCTGCCTACTCATGAAAAGATACGCATAAACCTTTCATACTGCTAACCGGTCCATTTAACAATGCGTGTTATTAATCCACAAGTCGCATGTCTTTACAAGTGTTTATTATATTTCATAAATACACCTTATTGCAGTTGCAGTTGTACTTGTTTCTCCTTCTCAGCCAAACGGTCGGGTGTCTTCCTCGCCACTCGACACGCTCGGGGACTCGGTGCGCTACAGACAGCGCTCCTCGCCGGTCGTCCGACCTCGCCACTCTCCACGCTCGGGGACTCGGCGCGCTACAGACAGCACTCCTCGCCGGTCGCCCGACCTCGCCACTCGCCACGCTCGGGGACTCGGCGCGCTACAGACAGTTCTACTCGCCGGTCGCCCGACCTCGCCACTCGCCACGCTCGGGGACTCGGCGCGCTACAGACAGTTCTACTCGCCGGTCGCCCGACCTCGCCACTCGCCACGCTCGGGGACTCGGCGCGCTACAGACAGTTCTACTCGCCGGTCGCTCGACCTCGCCACTCGCCACGCTCGGGGACTCGGCGCGCTACAGACAGTTCTACTTGCCGGTCGCCCGACCTCGCCATTCGCCACGCTCGGGGACTCGGCGCGCTAAAGACAGCGCTCCTCGCCGGTTGCCCGGCCTCGCCATTCGCCATGCTCGGGGACTCGACGCGCTACAGATAGCGCTACTCGACGGGCGCCCGACCTCGTCACCCGCCGCGCTTGGGGACTCGACGCGCTTCCGACAGTGCCACTCGCCGACCGGCTCTCGCCGACTGGCACTCGTCGACCGGCTCTCGCCGACTGGCCCTCGCCGACTGGCTCTCGCCAACAAGCTCTCTCACCGACTGGCTCACGCCGACTGGTTCACACCGACTGGTTCACGCCGACTGGTTCAGGCCGATTGGCCTACGCCGACTGGCTCGTTTCGACTGGCTCGTGTTTCACGATTGTTTCCTCTATTTCAGGAGCCCGTCGCCGATTCACCTCGACCCATCGCCAAGCCTCTTCGCTCCTTGCCTCAAGCCCGCGCCGAATCCACGACGCGCTCAGGGACTACTGATGGGGATACGCCCTAGGGGGCCCATCACCCAGCTCACTCTCCAGATGAAGAGAGCCCAAGACAGCTCCAGTCGGCGGGCGACTGGGCCATGCGCCCTAGCGACTAAAGCCCGGAGAGAATGGATCTACAGAAGGCCCATGAAGCGTAGCGGCCCAAGTAGCCTTATACCTGTAAACCCTAGCTGGCTGCCTATATAAAGCCACCAGGGGCATCTCATCATACATGTAATCTCTCCTTAGATACAATCTCCCCCTCCGCCTCCGGTGGCTACCCCAAAGCAAGTCGCCTAACGCTGGCGACACTATGATCATAGTAGATTTCTAGCAGGACGTAGCGATCCTCCACCGAGGGGACGTGAACCTGGGTACATCGTGTGCCGACTCGTTTCCGGAATCTCCAACGCCGCCTTGCTCTACATCTCTCATGTGCTACCCCGTAGCATCTGCCGTGGTTAAAACCTCGACAGTGATGTGTACTTACAATTTCTTGGAGCATTTTTAATAACTTCTCCCACCTCCTTATTATAAGAACCCACAAGCTTCAAAATTTCCTTGAAATTTCCTTAGATTAATCATTCCCTCTAAAGGGAAATGCTTGGTGCATTAACAACCTGATGCAATGTGAAAATTTGTTAGATAACATGCAACAAAGAAATTCTAATAACTTGAAAATGAACAATTCTTACTTAATAGCATCGATGGAAGCCGTAAGCCTTAGTCTTGCATCAGCAACCCGTTTCTTGCATTGCTTTTTAATCACCTTGTCGATATGAGTCATATTATTTTTCAGGCTCTCATAACATCGAACAGCGAAATTGTGGGCTGAACTCGGACTAGTTCCTACATGTGTGAGGAAAGCACAATCTTTTCCATCATTGATCTTCTTCCACTTATCAAATCCTTTGACTGAAAATGTGTCTGAACCACACTTACCAATTGGCTTTTTTGAAAAGAGAAAACAAGGCAAGCAATAGGCACGATTTTTATAAGGTGAAGATTCCAACCAGGAAAAATTTGCGAACCAAGCACTCTGACATCAGAGACGGCTAGAACCGGTTCCAGAAAAATCATACTCATCCAATTTTGGTTGATAGGGGCTCTCGGTTATATGAAAATTCCTAGCATCATCTTGCTTATCTGAAGGGAGTTCCCAGATTGGAAGACAGTCTACCTGTGTCTCGTTCATATTTTGTGGTTATAATTGTCGCTTGTTCTGGCTCGGTGGAATTAGGATTATTTTCTTCGCCTGCTTGCAGACCGTTTACTTGTTCATGTGGTTGTGACTGTGAGCTTGAACCAATTGGCCTGAAAATTTTCCGAATTCCAGCTCTTTTCCTCTTCATGCCTACAGAAGCACAATACACAGAGGGGACAACAGATATTTCCTAGTTAGTCATCAAATCTGCGAGACAATCTAACAAATCTAGACACGGTGGGGTAGAATTTTACAAAACCTTTCTTCCTTCCAGGATTTCCACCTTCGTCGTCGCTCATCCTATGCAGCTGTGCGGCCGGCCGGCCGGCAGCGTCATCGTCGCTCATCGATGGAGGAGTCGAGCCATCGAGGAGAGGGCGCAAGGCGAGGTGTCACCGCGTGTGCAGACGAAGAGGAAAAGGAAACGATTGTAAATACGATCGTGTGTGCGTGCTAGCTAGTGATGGCTCATCTGGTTCACGTACGTAACTAGGGCACTAACCACGTTTTCCTCTAATGAGCCTATTTGTTGGGCTTCAGATTCTGGCTAATCCTATATAACTAAGAAGTTCATCCCCACTTACCTATTTCTCTTGACATGCAGCCCATCCACGTCAGCAATTCTGCCAGGTACGCTGAAACCGACGCTCTGGTCTCCGGTCGCCTGTACGCTGACCGACTCCTCTCGGATCCTTTGTTTTCCGGCCTCCGCTACGTACGTTCTTCCGGCCTGCCTGATGCAGCCCATATCTCCAGCCCTACACTCACCTCAGGCCCAGCCCATGCTATTCCTCTTCTCCCACGAAGCATCTCATCTTCCTCCACGAACGCATCTCATCGATCTATCAAGAACCTACCTGTATGTCTTCCACCTCTGACTCAATCTCCAGAACAGTCTACCGCAGTCCTCTCCTCTTCATCTCCCCCGCGATTCCTGCAAGAAACAATTGCTTAGGTAACTGATGGAGGAATCCGAGGAGCCCGTCTCAGGCTATATATTTCACATCGCTGCATCTTCTCTTCCAATCTGGCACAACGCTCATACTTCCCCTCCCCTTGGTGAGCCACTCCTCTTTGTCTTATCCTTTTTTCCTATCATGTCCTTCTACTTAATTAGTCACAAATTTAACTTTACTCAAATTCTGGAAACTTGGCCACAAATACAGGTTCTACAGATGTTGGCGCCGACGAAATAATCTTTATACTACCTGGGTGTCTACTCTTCTTTCACGTCTCATCCTGCTGCTGTGTGGTAACGTAAATTCCTAGGTTCAGGGCAAATACTGGTATGTTCTATTGCCCTCTTCTCATTTGTTGCTATTTTTTTTTGCTTCACGCACTGATATTCCTGCTTCTCCCGATCAAGTTCAGTTATATGTTAATGAAGAAAGTTCAGTTCAGCTTTCCTACTATCAGCAAAGGCTTTTTTCATTCCACTATTCAGTGTTTTCTTACATGTTACTTATATTTGTACCATGCTACTTTTTACAGTGATGCAGAAGATATCACAGTTTTCGATCGACTAATTAGCAGCTTCACGACCTACAACAAGAAACGAGTGTTACTTTGATTGATAATACCCATCACCCTAGATCTGCATCTATTGTAACTGAGAAACATCACGAACTATATGTATGTTATCGACTATGTCTACATGTACCTGCACGGACATTATTATTAATAAATGCAGCTTTCAGTTCTTTTTGCACCATTTCCAAGTTTGTGCTGCTCAAAATCCTTATTCTTCTCATTGTTGTCTTAAAATATTCCCTGAAATCACAAGCATGCACCATGTTAATGCCTTCATTAACTACTTCAAATAATACAATAAATTAACAATTTTACTACCGTCCGTGACTCTACAAATTTATGACGTTACTTTGTCAGTTTCTACACATTCACTGCCCAATTCAATATTATTGAAAATTTCTTATGGTTTGACACTCTTCAAGGCTTCGATACACTTATATAACACCACCTCAACAATTGTACTCCCTACAAGTTCACCATCTCTTTCTGCATAGACTTTTCTCTTACATGGACAATCCGCAAGAAAGCAGCAGGTACGGCCACTTCATCAAATTTATTTGTCTTTTCATATTCACATACTTGCCTTATATTTAACATCACAGAACTATTTTTTGCAAGATTCAATCTGACGCAAAAAAAACTCTACCCCCTCTTTTCTTCATTCATCTAGAGAAGCTCACAAAAAGTACATGTAAGCTATTGCAGACATGAAGAATACTGAAAAAACACTGACGTGTATTACTTTCAAAGGCACCACAAAGCTTCACGAGGATCATCCATTCAAGCCTGCCAAATACATCGTTGAGTGCATGAAGAAAGGAGCCCCCCATGTTCAAATTTTCATCGAAGAAGAAGGCACCCGCACAAACACCTCTCAATAAACTCTGCCATTTACTAATTGTCCAATAGAATAAATAAGAACTCTTTCCTTTATGGGTTCTCACATTGACACATTTGGTTTCTTACTTCATTTCTATCCGCTTTTCTAAAGTTATTTATAAAATAAATACCAACAACAACAATACTATTTATAAAACAAATACATTCAAATAAATTTCAATCAGTTCTCGCGGCAACGCGCGGGGTATCATCTAGTTTAACTAGTGTTGCCAGGATGGGGCGAACTAACGTATGTCAGCTACGATCTGGCTACCGATTTCCAACATACGAGCGAGTCGTTAGGGGGGGACACCCCCCTTCCCTCCGTCCCTGATTGAGCCAGAACAAGCGACAATTATAACCACAAAATATGAATAAGACCCAGGTAGACGTCTTCCAATATGGGAACTCCCTTCATATAAGCAAGATGATGCTAGGCGTTTTTATGTAACTGAGGGCCCCTGTCAACCAAAATTGGATGAGTATGATTTTACTGGAACCGGTTCTAGCCGTCGTCGATTTCAGAGTGCTTGGTTCACAAATTTTTCCTGGTTGGAATATTCACCTTATAAAAATCGGGCTATTGCTTCCCTTGTTTTCTCTTTTCAAAAAGCCAATTGGTAAGTGTTGTTCAGACACATTTTCAGTCAAAGATTTTGATAAGTGGAAGAAGGTCAATGATGGAAAAGATTGTGCTTTCCTCACACATGTGGGAACTAGTTCAAGTTCAGCCCACAATTTCGTTGTTCGATGTTATGAGAGGCTGAAAAATAATATGACTCATATTGACAAGGTGATTAAAAAGCAATGCAAGAAACGGTTTGCTGATGCAAGACTAAGGCTTGCGGCTTCCATTGATGTTATTAAGTAAGTAAGAATTGTTCATTTTCAAGTTATTAGAATTTCTTTGTTGCATGTTATCTAACAAATTTTCACATTGCATCAGGTTGTTAATGCGCCAAGCATGTCCCTTTAGAGGGAATGATGAATCTGAAGATTCCACAAACCAAGGAAATTTCAAGGAAATTTTGAAGCTTGTGGGTTCTTATAATAAGGAGGTGGGAGAAGTTATTAATAATGCTCCAAGAAATGCTAAGTACACATCACCAACTATTCAGAAGGAACTTGTTGGTATATTTGTCCGGAAAGTGCAAAATCACATTTCAGAAGAGATTGCTGATAGAAAGTTTACTATCATGGTTGATGAATCTTGAGATGAGTCTAAGAAAGAGCAGATGGCTGTTGTTCTTCTATTTGTTAACATAGATGGGGAGATAAAGGAGCGTTTCATTGATCTTATTCATGTTAGTGACACTTGTGCTTTGACTCTCAAAAACACAATTATTGCTGTGTTAGTTGGTAATGGGCTGAGTGTGAAAGATATCAGAGGGCAAGGCTACCATGGAGCAAGTAACATAAGAGGAGAGTGGAATGGGCTCAAAGCTCTAATTCTCCAGGAATGTCCTTATGCGTACTATATTCACTGTCTTGCTCATCAACTTCAATTGGCTCTTGTTGCTGCTTCAAGGGAGGTACCTAAGGTACACAACTTCTTCCAAAATGCAAATTTATTGTAAATACGGTTAGTGCATTTCTCAAACGCAATAACAAGCTACTAGAAAATCATGCTATTGAAATTGCAAAGGAGATTGAACTAGAAGAGCTTGACACAGTAAGAGGATTAAATCAAATTGGATCTTTACAAAGGGCCGGAGACACAAGATGGAGTTCCCACTATAAGTCAGTAAAGAGATTTTTAAGGATGTTTGGTCCATCAGTTTTGCTACTAAGAGGTGTAGCAAATGACCGTTCAGTTTCATGGGGTCCAAGAGGAGATGCTGAGGGTGCCCTTAATTTTCTGGTTACATTTGATTTTGTCTTCATTCTACACCTCATGGAGAAACTTATGAAGAACATTGATGTCTTGTGTGTCAAACTCCAAAACAAAACTTTGGATATTGCAAATGCACTGGATATTGTTTCTAACACAAAGCTATTGCTTGCTGAATTGAGAGAAGGTGGATGGGATAGTCTTATAGAAGAGGTGGGCGCCTTTTGTTTGAAGCATGAGATTAATATACCGGATATGAATCAAAAGTAAGTATCTTTTCCAATAGTCACTTACCCATTTATAAACGTACTCATTAGTGTCTAAATAGTGAAAATGATTTACATTTCTTTGATATTTGTTGCAACTTTAGGTATGTTGATGTGAAGAAATCTTGAAATAAGCATGACAACACCACAATATTTCATCACTATGAAGTAGATGTGTTTAATGCTGCAATAGATCAACAACTGACAGAGTTGAATCATCGATTTAGTTCTCAAGTAACTGAGCTTCTAGATCTCTGTACATCCTTGGATCCTAGATATGATAATTTTGACAAGTCCAAGATATGCACATTAGTTAAAAAATTCTATCCTGCTGATTTTTCTAGTCAAGAGAGGGATAGGTTTGAGTGTGAGCTTCCACATTTCCAGCTTGATACATGCAACCATCGAGAGGTCAAAAATTGCAAATCACTTGCTGAATTGACAAAAGGAATAATTAAGACTGGCAAATCATCTGATTATCCAATGGTTGAGAAGTTATTACGGTTAGTGATCACTCTTCCGGTGTCAACTGCAACAGCAGAGTGAGCCTTCTGCTATGAAACTAGTCAAGACACGTCTTCGCACTAAGTTGGGAGATGATTTTCTTCGCCATTGTCTCATAGTCTACATAGAGAGGGAAATAGCAGAAAAGTTTAGTGTTGAAGAAATTATTGAGACTTTTGATCTTTGTGCTCGTAAAGCCGAGTTTAAATTGACAGATATGTAACTTCATTTATATTTCAGGAAAAACGCATATTTTTATTATGTAGACCTATTAAATTTTATTGTGTTGCGAGACCAATTTTTTGTGCTTATACATTCTGCCCCCCATCTTTCATTGCTGGCTCCGTCCCTGTGTCTAGCTCTCTCTGCTACCATGAGTTGGACAATGCCCTACACTTGTCGTACTGTCAGACCCAGCTGTTGCCACATGCAAGCGCATGAAAACAATGGCCAGAGGTGGAGCTATCCAACGTCGGAGACTCATATAGATAGACCTCTGTCTCTCTTGGTGATGGACATGATCTCTGCTACATCGACTCTCCCTCTGCTCCCCGTTCAACTTCAGGGAGGCTTACTGCATGCTCTCCCCGCGGTATGACAATGATGTGTCATCCTACACCTCCTGGGGACTCCTCTTGCCTGTCAAGGTTCGGGTTTTCTCGTATCTCGCCGACATCGACAGGCTCAGCACTCGGTCCAACCTCTTCAAGAACTGCGCCCCCTTCGATGTGTGCGCGGCATGCCCCTCAACCGAGACGGGGAGGCATCTCTTCTTCGACTGTTCGCTTGCTTCCGAGGTGTGGGCACGGTTAGGCGTATCGGTCCCAGCCGGCAGTTTCTCCTTCTGGGATTTACCACCACTCCGAGGGATGGCTACCCACATCTAGCATGCAAGCGTCGCGACGATTCTCTGGTCTATATGGAAGGCACAGAACGATCTCATCTTCAACGCCAAGACATCCATGTCATGCAATGTGCTCCGCAGAGGTGGCGATTGACAAGGTATCAACTTGTCAATGCCTATGGATTGTAGGCTAGGGTTTAGTTGGAAGTAGAGGGTAAGTAGATCTCGAAGGTTTCAGCCGGAAAGTACTCGACGAATATGAAAACTAGGGTTTGCAGACAATGATTCGATTGATTCTTCGTCCCTCGACTCCCCTTTATATAGGAGGTGGAGCCGAGGGATTCGTGCTATACAAGTTTACAGAGTCCGGGACGGTTTCTAACTCATCCCGCCAGATTACAAACAACACTTCCTATTACAACTCATCTTTCCTTAGTAAATCTTTCCCAATGGATAACTTGGTTTCTCCGGTGTGATGCCGTGGAACCTTGTGTCTGTTGGTTTCAAGTTTGCTAAGGATATGTTCATCTTCCTCAATGTATCTGCATACATAAGGTTTAAGCTGCTGCCGCCGTCTATGAACACTCGAGAGACATCAAATCCCGCGATAACTGCTGGCAGAATAAGTGCTGACTGCCCTGGTCGAGGAACTTGCTGCGGATGATCTCGCTATTGTGAAGCCGATATCTTGTCCCGACCAATTAAGGTACTCAACTTGTTGGTGGAGGCATTTTCTCTGCCATAAACACCTGTCGTGAGATTACTTTCCGAGCTCTATTGGACGGCCTTCCCTTCGAATCATCAACACCTGCTCCATTGGAATTAGGATCAACATAAGGTGGTGGTGCGAGTGCTGCCGCTATTCCGAGCTGATGCCGATTGTCGTCCGTAATCGCGGGAGGAGGCGGCAAGTGAATCTCGCTTACGGGTTCTCGAGGATTTCTCTCGTGCTGCCCGCGCATTAGCGTTCTCTGCATACCGCAACATTGCTTGAAAATTTCGACAATCCTTCTGCAAGTGCCCTGACTGTCTTTTTCCGTTGCTGTCGAGGAAAAAATGCATCTGGCACGGTCCGTTCATCATCTCTTCAGGGGACACGAAAGGTCTTGGGAACCTAGGCCCGCTATTTTGCCTGTTGCGTAAATCATCCCTGTTATCACCTCGCTGCTCACTGCTTCTCTGGTAATCATCTCTGTTGCTTCCTCCTGTGTTTGTCCGAAAACCTGCCGAAATTTGTCCTGGAGCGTCGTAGTTCTGGTACGTCCGAGGAAATCTTCGCCTCGGTTGATAGTTTCGACCGCGGTCCTCCTCTGGCGACCTGTGTCGTTTGTTGTGGACGGCGTCTTCTCCGTCTGCCCATTTATTTGCTATCTCCATTAACGCGGATACTGTCTTTGGATTGGTCCTTCCCAAATCTTCGACGAAATCTCCACGCCTGACTCCTGCGACAAACGCATCTATTGCTCTCTCGTCAGATATATTTTCTGCTGAGTTTTTAATGATATTCCACCTCTGGATGTACTTCCTCATTGGCTCATCTGGCTTCTGTCGACACGCTCTCAACTCCTCTAACGACGCGGGTTTTTTGCACGTGGATCTAAAGTTCTTGACGAACACATCCTCGAAACTTTCCCAGCTGTCGATGGATCCTGGAGCGAGTTTCTTTATCCAAGATCGTGCGGCTCCACTCAAATGCACCTGGATACTTTGCATGGCTGTTGCCCTAGTTCCTCATGTGAGCTTCACCGTCTCCAGATAGTCGACTAGCCAATCCTCTGGATTTTGAAGGCCGTCGAACTTCTTGAAATTATCGGGTAACTTGAATCCTGAGGGGACTCGAGTTTTCCGGACTCTCCTCGTAAAGCATGGCAAGCCACACATATCTTTATCGGTCAATTCCGGAGATTGCCGATGATCCCTTCTGCTTTGCCGCGCTCTGTCGACTCTTGCCTGTGCTGCTGTGTCTCTTGCTCCACTTGGCCCTTCAGGTGCTGCCGCTGTTGCTGCTGCAGGTCGTGGACTATTTTGCCTTGCCACTCCTTCGGGAGGCGTTGATACAAACGCTGTCCCCATAGCTCCAACTCCTGCTACCGCCATATTGTACAATGTTTCCCTTGGATCACCTGGAGGTGGTTTAGACGCAAGGATAAAAGCATGTGTCGCCATATACCCAGCCTCTGGTGTCTTAGGGATGATGTTTCCTCTTGTATCTATCGACATGAAGGACATGTCGAGGTTCTGGACCAAGTGCTCTCTTTCTGCTTCGGGTATGTGTTGCAGCCTTGATCTTGCTCTGTTCCGCGCCTCCCGGTGGCTATCACCCGTAGTTCTAGATTGTCGACTTAGATCTGCCCTTCTCCTGCTGGATGCAGAAGCTGCCTCCTTTCTCCTGTTCAACTCAGCTGTCTGTTTTTCCAATTCCCTGGCAGCTCGTGCGAGCCTATATTGATATGCTTGCAATTCTTCTGGTGTGGCTGTGGTAGCCATTGGTTCCGTGCCGTTCATAGCTCTCGCGGCTCTGTCCCACGCTGCTTGTGAAAGTTGAACTCTATCTCGCGGCTCTGGCCCGACGTATTTGTTGCCCGGGCCTTGTCGCAGATTGGAGGGATCGACGTATGGATTTCCCAAACTGTCGAAAGCCTCAGATGTCTCCTCTTGATCTTCAATGGCGTAAATCTGATGATACTTTGTACTCAGACCTACGTTGGGTTTGGTGACATCATCGTTGAGATTGATGAAGACCTTGCCCACTGTGAGAGATTTGTCGATGAAGTCGTAACTGTCGACATCGCTTGAGCCATCGCTTATATATGAGTCCGCAGATGACTCGAACGACATGTCGTTGAAGATCTTGGCGAGTTTCTCTCTTGCTCTGGTGCTGACGTAGCGTGTCGCCGAGGTTTCTTCTTCTCCTAACTCGGTTGACGATGCATAGTTTGAAAAATCGGAGTCGACCACCGACGATCCCGACGAAATCGGAATCTCGACACGATACGATCCTTCCTTTTCGACGCGAAAGTGAAACCTTCCGAACGTCATCTCCATGGGCTCCGCCAGATACGCATATGCATCCAAACGGGAGGGTGGGTGAGGAACAAAATCGACAAGACCAGCAGCGATCTGTTTACCTCGATCCATTGTGTTGCTTGCGGTTGACGATGTCGAAGATCTTGAGCGTGCCATCGAGATCAGCTCCTTACGCTTCTAGTTCCCACAGACGGCGCCAATTGACAAGGTATCAACTTGTCAATGCCTATGGATTGTAGGCTAGGGTTTAGTTGGAAGTAGAGGGTAAGTAGATCTCGAAGGTTTCAGTCGGAAAGTACTCGACGAATATGAAAACTAGGGTTTGCAGACAATGATTCGATTGATTCTTCGTCCCTCGACTCCCCCTTTATATAGGAGGTGGAGCCGAGGGATTCGTGCTATACAAGTTTACGAGTCCGGGACGGTTTCTAACTCATCCCGCCAGATTACAAACAACACTTCCTATTACAACTCATCTTTCCTTAGTAAATCTTGGGCTCCCGAATCTTCTTATTCTTCGGGTATTGGGCCTCCAGTAAACCCCGGGTACCATCTTCGGCAGGCCCATTTGGGATGCCTATGTCAGCGATGACCTTGCTACTTGGAGGTGGAGACACAAGATCTATGACCGCGGGCGGCTGGATACCCTTCGTAGTTTCCTCTTGTCCGGTACTATGTAAAATTTTGTGTTTCCTTCTCTAATCCCCCTGTACCCCCTGTTTTCACACTTTGTACGGATGGTATGACTGCCAACTCACCTCGAGTAATAACACCCCCCTCCCCCCCTAAATTCTCAAAACAAATTATACGTAGACCTCCTCTGTAGACAAACGATTTGAGTCAAGCCACTCTACTACAAGTAGCGGTGGCGTACCCGTACGTCGATCGGTCGACAAGGCGGCGAAACAAAGAGAAACGAAAATTCATGGAGAATTGGAGGTCGATGGGAGGAAGACGAAGACAGCCTGTGATCGCCGCCGGCGGATTCGTCGCCTTGTGGATCGTGAATCGGCTCCTCTCCACGGGAAACTACACGGTTCTTCTGTCCATATCTAAGCAAGCCCAAGAAGTAAGGAAGAACGTCTCCAATTAGCCAAACAAGTGTTGTGATGTGCGTCATTGATTGGGATACGTTTTGTGTGACGAGGAGACTAGTCTACAGTCTACTCTTATGCAGGTAAGGAGTGTCTCAGAGACAACCTGGAGTCCTGCAAGACCGCTGAGTTCGACCTCGGAGAAGAAGAAGCATATATAGCACCGCTAAGTGAAGATGCAGTACCCGCAGAAAAAAAACCTGAAATCTCACGGGCGGGCGTGTGCCGGATGGACGTTCCGGGCACACGCACAGTCCAGTTGTCAATGAAATGGTAGACTAGCTGGTATCATGTGTCATTTTAAAAAAAAGTATAACTTTTAAACCGTGCGACCAAATTACAATTCGTTTTCACTACTAAAATCTCCATGACGAGAGCTTCGAAACTAGACCACATTTTCATATGTTTCGGCGAATTTTTTTAACAAGCAACTTTGATGCGCGGCTGAGCAACTTTATTGTGCCCCAAACCAACTTTGATGTGCGACAAAGCAACTTTGGTGTACAACGAACATGCATATTTTTTGGTACACGAAGGCACAACTTTGGTGCCCGACAATAATTTTGGTGTCCATGGGAGCAATTAAATGTGTGACGAAGCAACTTAAGTGCCCTGCAGAGCAACTTTGGTGCCCGACGACGCAGTTTTGAACCCTGCAGAGTAACTTTGGCGCCCGACCGAGCAATTTTTAGTGTCCTGCGAGCAACTTTGGTACTCGGCCGAGCAATTTTAGTGTCATGTAGAGTAACATTAGGAGTTGTTGCTGCAGCTGTTGTGAAGCCTACCATCGTTGCGAATTGTTGCACACCAAAGTTGCTTTGCCGCATACCAAAATTGTTTTCCCGTGCAACAAAGTTGCTCTATCGTGCATCAAAGTTGCTTGTTAAAAAATTGTGTCAAAACATATGAAAATATGGTCTAGTTTCGAAGCTCTCGTCGTTCGGATTCTAAAAGTGAAAACGGATTGTAATTTCGTTGCGGCGTTTAAAAGTTACAGCTTTTTTTAAACAACAAAGTGATATCAGCTAGCCTACCTTTTTTTACAGCTGTATACATCTTTCCGTGTGAGCACTTTTCATTTTGGTACGACCGCTCAGAATAACTAATGGGCATGCGGCCGCTCGCTAGCTGCATCCGAAAAAAAAAGGTGCAGGATGCAGTAAAATAGGAAAATAACAAAAATGAAAAAGAAATTTGTCAAGAGTGGGATTTGAACCCACGCCCTTTCGGACCAGTACCTGAAACTGGCGCCTTAGACCAACTCGGCCATCTTGACATTATGCTTATCGAAGTAAGCGTACATTATTTGTAGTTTAACTGGGATCGGCAACCTTTCACCAACTTCGCTTCACGGCTAAATATCTGATTGCTTTTAACTCGCCTGTCTAGGTCGCCCCCTAGCCATGCACTATAGTTTCTAGACAGTGGAAACACAAATATATGATGATTTAGTACATAACCCTTATCGGTAGATTATTAAGTGTGCCATTATCATGTAAACATACTTATTGGAGAGTAAGATATGAAAAACAAAGTAAACTCGCTTATTGCAGAATATATCTAACACATTTGGAAGCGATCCTTGTGCAATTCGTGGGCACTTGTGCTGGTTAAATTGCTCACTGAATCACGCATGCATGAGCCAGCTGCTAAATTGCTAATTCAGCATAAAGCTAACGTCGTGTTGCCTATAACTTGCAGCCGTTCTTTTTATTCATAATGCACCACTACAAGTTGGACGCCATCGCTCTATAGTAGATCAAAACAAGATCAAAAATACAAATCCATTGTCAGAAATGATAACGAGTAGGGAAAAAACGCATCTTAGCTGAGCTGTGATATCAGATTGTATGATTATATGAATAATGCTTCATTTGTTTGATGTTCGTGCTCGTTAAACACGTCTATCCAAGAATCAACAATAGATGGACAACTATAGTACCCGTGTTAGAGATGCTTAGGGGTCAAGTTTTCCGATCTTATAAAGAGGATGTTATACGCAAATCAGTTTCATCATCCATTCCGTTGTTTGATGAAACGGAGAATACAATAATCCCTCTAGAAGATTTTGTGTTAAAAGGGGTATTTTTTGAGGCAAATCAGTGGGTTTCCCCACTATGTATATTTATAATTTTTTTAAAGAGTTTATGTACATGAGAAGCAATTGCTAGAGATAAGCAATGGCTGGCTATCTAGAAGGCCATAGACCTAAAACGAGAAGAAAGAAAAAAAAAATCCAGTATTATCAAAATCTCTCAACCCATGTATGGAGAACATCATAAGACTTTCTAGGAGCCTTGTGCAAAAGAAGAGAAATCTCTTCCTTGAACTTTCTTCTATATCTGTAGAGATTTGGTGCAATGCTTTTGAAGATAAAATTATTTCTAGTTGTCCAGATATCCCAAGTAGTCAGCATAATCAATTCCATGAAAATGGTACTTTGAGGGACAATTTTAAACTTGTGATAATACTTTGAATATCCATTTGCTGAGGAGGTGTCCAATCTAGGCAAAGATACTGCCAACACATCTTAGCAAAAGGACATTTAAAAAATAAGTAGTATCTGGATTCCAACTCATCTTGGCCACAGAGAATGCAAGAATAATTGTCCATGAAAAAATTCTTCCTTTTTTAGCATTGCTCTTGTATTGAGACGATTATGAATCAAAAGCCAACAGAAAACTTTGTGCTGGTGTAGTGCCACCCAAGTCCATGAGGGATTTATACACTTTAGATGCCTTAGTGCTTACAGAATTCCCGAAAACTATCCAAACATCAGAACCAGCAGCCGGTTCAAGATTCAAAAGCAGGGCTTGAAAAAGGTGAAATTGTGGCAGTGCTTCTTCGGAAAGAGGTAGATGAAATAGATCAGACACCTCTTGTGCAATAATAGCTTGATTAATAGAAATGTCCTCATCCTTGCAAAAGGAGTAAAGATGAGGCCAAGTTTCATTAAGAGGAGCAGCCGCCCATTTATCCTACCAAAGAAGAATATAATTTCCTTGGATGAAATCACACACAGCCACATTTTTGAAGGCTGAGAGCATCTTTAAACAATCTCTCCACCAAAAAGAGACTTCCCTTGTTCTAGCAGGAGGTAGCTAGGAAGGTCGAATAGTATAATTCCCATGACATTTTAACCCAAGGCAGGTCAGATGTGTTGTAGAATTTATGCATATGTTTCATAAGTAGGTAATCATTCTGAACAGAAAGGTTAAGAACCCCCAATCCCCCTTGATCTTTTGGCTGCAGACTAACTCCCATGCAGCCAGAGGAGGAGAATTTTTCTGTAAATCTTTATCCCTCCATAGACAATGCCTTCTATATTTATCAACTTCATCTATCACCCATTGGTAAATCTTGAGAGAGCAAAGATAGAACATGGGTAGAGATGAAAGAACTGAATTAACCATCCTGAGTTTAGTGCCATAATTCAAGTACATTGCACATGCTGGTAGTCTTCTCTGAACAATTTGTATTAGGTGCAGGAAAAATTCTTTTCTAGGCTTAGTTGTGCTTAAAGGCGGCCCCAAATAGGTGAAGGGCAAACTCCCTTGTTGACAATCA
This sequence comes from Lolium rigidum, assembly GCF_022539505.1. Classification (NCBI taxonomy): domain Eukaryota; kingdom Viridiplantae; phylum Streptophyta; class Magnoliopsida; order Poales; family Poaceae; genus Lolium; species Lolium rigidum. The sequence continues at coordinate 297,622,408 of NC_061508.1, forward strand.
AGTGCTATAGTGAAAAGAGTGACCCCATCCTCAGCAACATTTATTGGTATTAGGCTGGATTTGGAAAAAATGACTCTCAAGCCAGAAGCATCTCCAAAAACCTGAAGCAACTGCTATAGATGCCTAAGTTGTTGCACATCTGCCTGAAGAATGACAAGAGTGTCATCAGCATATTGCAGGATAGGAAAGGAAGGGGAGCATTGTAAAGCCAGATGTCTGGTGAGAAGACCATCAACCATTGCTTCATTAACAAGAGACTGAAGCACATCAGCAGCCAGGACAAAAAGCAGAAGTGAAAGGGGGTCACCCTGCCTTACCCCTCTCTTACACTGAAAAGAATCCAGGAATGTCATTTAGGAGAACATAAGAGGTTGCTGAATCAAGTATCTGTTTAATCCAGGAGCACCAAATTGGTCCAAAACCCTTAGCCTCTGCCAAAATGAAAGAGTGATTCACTTTATCAAATGCCCTTTCAAAGTCAATTTTGAGGGCTACAACCTCCTTTTTAGATTTATGATAGTAATGCAGGTACTCAACCCAGGTTAAGCAATCCTGCATATTTCTAGACTTGATAAATTCATACTGATTTTCATGAGTGATGCTATGGATGATAGTTTGGAGCCTATTAGCTAGTAGCTTGGTGATTAGCTTTAGAGTACAGTTCAACAGAGAAATTGGTCTGAAGTCATGCACAGTCTCAGCATTATCTTTCTTTGGCACAAGAGTAATGTAACAACTATTTATACTCTGGAGACAGAGATTTCCTTGATGGAATTGATCAAAAAGATCATATAAATCTTTCTTGATGATAGGCCAACATTTTCTAAGGAATTCAGCAGTGAACCCATCAGGCCCTGGAGATTTGTTATTGGGAAAAACCCTTAATGACTGCATCAATTTCATCATGAGTGAAAGGGGCTTCTAAAAAGCAAGATCAATGTCATTATGCAACAAATGTGCAAAGGGAGAGATAGAGGCAGTGTTCTCAGTCTGTCCCAGACTCTCCATATAGGCTTGTAGAAGCAAAGTGGCCTTAGAATTATGATCACTTACATGAGCACCAAAGGTGTCAGTGATAGTAGCTATATGATTCTTACTTTTCTGACTTGAGGCCGTAGAATGAAATAACGTAGAATTTTCATCCCCCAAAGTCACCCATTTAATTTCCCCCCTCTGTTTCTAGTAGGCCAATTGCTGTTGCAGAAGAGTGGCAAAGTGCCTTTTCATGGCAGCTCGGAATGAAATTTCCATAGCATAGAGGTCTCTGAAATTTTCAATGGCATCCATGAGGGAGATTAGTGAATCCAAATCAGCTATATCTTCCTTAATGGATGATAGCTTTCTGGCCCATGTCTTAAGATCTTTGCGAAAATCTTAAACTTAGGAGTGATTCTCTTAGCTGCATCTGCATAATGAATAGACTGAGTCCAAGCTCCTTGAACTAATGATAAAAATCCTTCCATATTTAACCAATGATTTTCAAATCTGAAGTCCCGAGACTTGGGGATGGCAGTTTCTACAGAAATTACACATGGGACATGGTCTGAGGTGGTCATAGCAAGAGGAGCAGCCATAGTATTTGGGAAATTTTCAGTCCAAGCCAGGGAAGAAAAAAAAAAACCAATCCAGTCTCTGAAGCAGGGGAGTATTTTTCATGTTGCTCCAAGTATATTTTCTTCCCTTAAGGGGGATATCAACTAAACCAAGATGACTAATTGTCTCATTGAATAAAATCATTTCATTAATATTGCCACATGATCTGTTACTATCTTGTGGTGATCTAATAAGATTAAAATCACCAACCATCATATAATTTTCAGCTGAGGGAATATGTATGTCATGCATCCACTGCAAGAACTGTAATTGTTTATTATCAGTACAAGGAGCATAAATATTGGTCAAAGTCCAATAAGTATTAGATTTGGTGGCATGAAACTTTACTAAGAGGGCATATTTATTCTGGAAAACTTCAGCTCCAGAAAATACTGAACTATCCCAAATAGTTATGATACCTTCTGATCGGCCAACAGAAGGAACGAATGCAAATGAGTCAAAGTTTCTAGGACAGAACTGTCTGAGGAATGTGATGTCAACATGTTCCCTTTTTTATTCCTGCAAACAGATAACATGGCACTCTCTCGAATTTTATCAAAAATGAGTGTCCATTTAGCTGGGTCATTAAGACCCCTAATATTCCAGTTCAAGACTTTCCAGATGATCTTATGCATCGAAAACACACATAAATTGTGAGACAAATTGTCAAACTCAAGCTGACAGAGAAAGCATAGACCATGAGCAACACATCCAACTTAAAGTATCCATTACATGCATATATATATATGGAAGTCCAAAATATAGCACCCTAAGAGAAAGGCTAGCACTTGGCAGTGAAACTGGGTGATATTACAAGGCTCGCTAACATAGTAACTGCCCCATACAAAGGGCCAAAAGGCATCATCTAACTGAACTAGAAAGATGCATGCATCACTTCTTCTTGAACCAAAAGTGGTATTTCAAAAGGATCATTTCACCAACGGACATGTCGGGGCATCACACCTCCGTCAGCAGAGGAATAAGTACGTTAGTTTTTTTTTTTTTTTTTTGCGAAGAAGATACTGTATTACTGAAGCAAACTTACCAAAATATCAAATGATGCATCACGTGGTGCACGTGATAAGCTATCTCAAACCAACCAAAACGAAAATATCAAATGATGGAAAGGACGGTCTCAAGAGTTGACAGGGAGACTGCAGACGCTCCAACCGAGTAATCGTGGGTGCTAACCTTATTAAGAGACTAATAAAGTGAGACACTTGGTTTTATTTCTACATAGTATTGTATGAGTCCGCTTGTGTGTTCGTTTATTTTCCTACTTTTGCGGTGGTTCAGCACTCACCTGAAGATGATCTGTAAACTATTGTACCTGACGATAAGGACCTTTGTAGGGTCGACCCAAAACTAGCTCGGGCCTATAAGTAGCTGCCTCTTGCCTAGCTACTACCTTATTTCAATCAGTGCTGAGTACTTTTGATTAAATAGCTAAATACTGTACAGAAGCTTTAGAGTTAAGCTCCCCCTAGCCATCTTTTAACAAGGCCATGAAGGGTGTTGTTGCTGGCATTATCATGGTGCTTTGTGCCGTCGCCGGGTTCCAGCCATCTTTTAAGAGCGCAAGAGCTGTGCCAGCGATTTATGTGCTGGGGGATTCGACACTCGACGTGGGCAACAACAACTACTTGCTGGGGAAAAGTGTCCCAAATGCCCTCAGGCCCTTCTATGGCGTCGACTTCCCCGGAGGACCTATGCCCACCGGAAGGTACAGCAATGGCTACAACATCGCCGACTACATCGGTACGTATGCACGTGCTTTTGATCAGCCGATCATATCAATTCGTGGAGAAATGATGATGTACTAATTTCTGTAACTCATCATGCAGCAAAAAATCTGGGGTTCAAGAGGAGCCCTCCGGCGTACCTGTCCCTGGAAGCGCATCATCGTCAGCTGGTCCGGAGTGCTCTACATGGAGGAGTAAGCTACGCTTCCGCCGGAGCTGGGATTCTCGATTCAACGGTAAGTGCTAGCTACTACTTACAAAGAATTGGTACTGTAGTATATTAGTACCAAACTATTAAGTTAAGCCAGATCGAGAGAGATATTATTCATCTGGAAATTTGGGTGCAGAACGCCGGGAACAACATCCCGTTGTCGAAGCAGGTCAAGTACTTTCATCTGTCAAAACTGGTGATGGAGGCCAAGGAAGGATCCCAAGTGGTGAGCGACCACCTCGCCAGATCCTTCTTCATCCTCGGCATCGGCAGCAACGACCTGTACCAGTTCGTGCTGGAGCAGCAAGCCAAGAACAAGTCGGCGACACAGAGCGACGCCGCCGCGCTCTACGACAGCCTCATGTCCAACTACTCCGCCACCATCACGGTTATTACTTGAATATAGTACTCCAAAGGTTCAAACAGCTAACCGCTTCTAACCAATCATATTATGTATAGGATCTGTACACGATGGGTGCGAGGAAGATCGGGATCATCAACGCGGGCGCAACCGGGTGCATCCCTCGGGTACGCGCGCACACAGCGACCGGCGCGTGCGACAATGGCCTAAACGAGCTCGTGGTGGGGTTCAATGGCGCCCTCAGCTCCTTCCTCGCCGGCGGCCTAGCGCCCAAACTCCCGGGCCTCGCCTACTCGCTCGCCGACAACTTCGCCCACAGGCTAGACATCATCGCTCACCCGCAGGCCGCAGGTTTCGTTGACACGGCTAGCGCGTGCTGCGGGAGCGGGAAGCTGGGTGCGGAGGGCGATTGCTTGCCAACCTCGAGAATATGTGAGAACCGTGATGGCTACATCTACTGGGATTGGATCCATGCCACCCAGCGGGCGGCCGAGCTTGCGGCCCAGGCATTCTTCCGTGGCCCGGCCCAGTTTACCACGCCTATTAGTTTCAAGCAACTTGCAGAAAAGAGCTATCCCCTCCCATCCATATAGTAATCAGCGACACATAATTTGCATAGAAGTGAGTAATTAATTAAATATGTTGTTGCATAAAATTTAATAACTTTTTTTCGATAAAGATAACTTTTTTATTTACATGATTTTGTACGCTGTAATTACCTTTTAGCACCGAAAGTACCATCTACAAGTGTGGAACAATGTGGGTCGATGCTTTATTCCATCCCGAATGCAGGCACGCACCCAAAACTTTCGAACAAAGATAAACTTTGCTTGGAAATTTGGCACAATAGCCCTATTTAAATAATAATATTAAAAAAACTCTTATGCATAACTCTTGTCCCCAAGGAGTAATACTTAGTAGCATGACACCCTGACGGCACAGAGCCATCAGCCATGAAATTTAACATGCCAACATGAACCATGGAGCCATGCTATAGAGCATATGCCACCCTAGGCCACGACGTCATGAAAAGGGTTACTCACCAAATTGTTTTCGAGGCAAGTTTATTTTATGTTGAACTTTCATAAAATATTTTTGCCAAAATTCACACATGATCGCCCCAAGCTTGATCTCCTCGAAAAGCCCAAGCGTCCAACGTGATCGTGTGTCGTCTCATTACGCCCTTCCTCCAACAAATTATTGTTGCGAAAGATATAAACAGGCGTAGCCTGAACAGGGGTGTGCCAGCAGGAGCGGCACTTCCCCTTCATAGCATGACGCTCTAGCCAAGGAGTCATGATCAATAGCCTGGCTCCCTGGCCCTACAAGTCATGCTCATGAAGCTTTAAACCATGTAGCCATGCAATTGAGCATGCTAACAAGTGAACCAAGCCTAGCCCGGATGGCTAGTGAGGTGTTGATACCTATTTTGCACACCAGCTCGGCTTCAAGTACCAGCGTTGTTCGACACACCTACATTCTTGTAATTAAGGGCGTGTTTGGTTGTCTGGGCCGATTTCCTGCGTCACTGGCGCAGCGGAAAGGACCCGTGCGTGTTCAAGACGGGCCATGGGCAATAAAAGTGACTTTGTTTGGTGGCGGAGATTTCTCGGCCCCGTGGAGATTTGAGCTCTGGCCGTTTGGTAGGCCTTGTAGCAGCCCAGAACGGCGTCTCTGCTGTTTGGTTGCAACCCATAATCCGGTTCTGGTAACCTCTTCCCTTCATTGGTGAGGTTACCAGCGGTCAACAGCACAAGTAAGAACATAATCATAGACGATAGAGAACTTAGCAGTGATCATAGACGACACAAGTTCACGACACAATATTTTACAGACACGATCATAGTTCTAGGCACGACAGACAGGATCATAGTTCAACACACTTGACACGACCTGGTACCAGGTTAGCTTCAGACATGGTGCTCTGTTGACACCAATTTTGTCTCGATTATATATAGACATAATTAAATAAAAAAAATAAGAGTTTTCGTACAAATAAAATAAAACATATTTGTCTTTTGGACATTGCGCCAACTACGATGGTCTAATATTGACTAAAATAAGCAAAGTCGCGGTGACAATAAATAATCGACCGCGAGATCAAAATTATATCGGCATCACCTCGACAACCCTATGAAATACTGTCGCGTCATATAAAATTATTTTGTTGAAATATTTCATCAAACAAAATTTGCACCATTGGAATATGAGCTAACATGTGACAATCTAGCTAACATACAGGTCATTGGGCCATAACCAAAGAAACTACGTACGTGCAGCTCTACAATGTTGCATGGATTTTGCGGCACCATGCCTTAATTAACATATAATAATATACCCAGCCCATGGCCCATATGCATGCAATTAGCCTACTTAATTCAAAGACTAATTGTAAACTCTCAAAGCCCACACAAACGACTAGCTAATGGGTAGTAGGGTAGTATGCTCTGGCTGGACTCCATCGCTCGATCCAAGTCCACGCTAGAAAACTTAGGCTCCAATCTGCAAACCATCCACGACGCCCACGTCTGTGCCCACGATCTGCAGTACGTGCGCGCGCCGTCTCTGGGACGTCTTTGCCTATATAAAGAGCAGCAAACCAGAGAAGCCAGGCGAATCACCATTCGCGAATCATCCGTCAAGAATCACCAAATCAGTCCATCGCTGCTGCCTAAAAAAACACCCACCCACGCTGCTGCTAGGCTATACTCGCACATACGCGTTGCCGGCCACTCGCTGTACGCGTTGCCGGCCGATCGTCGCCCACGCTGCTGAAAGAACACCCGGCGCTCCTACATCTCCACGCAAAGGTAATAAAAAGAAGGTTCATACTCTCCTGCTCCCATGGTGATTGTTGCTCCATACAACACATATATTTTCTAGTTTCAAATCCCTTCATAATCCAAAGTTCATATCTTGTTTGGTCTCATGATGATCTTTGATCTCATGTGATACACTTCAAGAATAGAACCAAAGTTCATATCTTGTTTGGTCTCATGATGATTTTGGATCTCATGTGATACACTTCAAGAATAGAACCAAGTTCATATCTTGTTTGGTCTCGTGATGATCTTTGGATCTCATGTGATACAATTCAAGAATAGAACTAAAATAGATATTGATTGGATTGCACATATTGCTCTAACTTGCCCAAATTAATATATCCCTTGTTTTGGTCTCATGGTAAAATCCCATGAAGATACAAATCGGGATAATCAACCAAAGCCTACTTTGGTCTCATAGTGATCATTGGTCCTATGATGATACAAATTAGGTGCACATATTAATTAAAATCATCCTTGGTTCGGTCGCATGGCGATTCCGATATCCATGTTGATACAAATCAAGGATAGATGTACAAATAAAATTCACATTGCAATGTTGTAGTAATCAAGACCATTCTCCTCCATCTAAGGTGATGGTATAGCCAATGTTCTGCTAGCCGTGTAGGTCTGAAACAAAGATCAAATAAAATATTGATGCATGCCATTTGCCTAGCTACTCAACCTTGATCAACATAGGGGTTTAATTAGCCAGGTAGTATTAAATTCTAGAAGAATCAAACTTTTCATGCGTTCAGCCAAATATATTAAATATGCACTGGCTAGGTAGCATCATACATGGTTAGGGTACTAGTAGATGCGCATGTCAGAATTAGACCAAGCAAATCAAGTTATGCTAGTCCTTTGTATTGGCTTAATCCGAAAATTAATTAAACTTTGTCTAGCTAGTACTAGGCGTGTTGGGTGTTGGCCCAAAGTAGATTATACACTCCCATCATATGGATGTATGTCTCAGCCAACATAAGACAAAGATAATTTTCCCATATTATTTCTGTACTAGATATGATATAGTGCAGTTGAAATATTTTCCTAACTCCATTACGTATGAGGAGTTCCAAATCATATATGATATCTGGTACACCATACTGTTAGTGCTAAAATGAATATGACAATCAAGTAATCATGCATGACATTTACTTTATGTATAGTTTAGCCGCATATAGCTTGACTGAATTAATAATTGTCATCATGCCCATGGAAAATATAAATAGATAAATATTCTCTTGTTTGGTCACACTACATACTGCTATGATAGTGATGATACAAATAAGAAGAAAATAACCATGCTTCACTCGGTTATGCTACACGTGGGCATATTGCCACACGGTGCTAGTAATAATACAAGTGAAGTAAAACTTAGCAAAATATGTTCATATAGAAACACTAGTCTCTCATAAAAAGCTAGTGCATTAACATATGTGTTGAAATCATATATAGCACCATCAAGCTGCATGCATATATTCATTGAAAAGTCAGCATGCTCACAAATTAACATATACTCTTGTTTGGTCACACTACATACTGCTATGATAGTGATGATACAAATAAGAAGAAAATAACCATACTTCACTCGGTTATGCTACACGTGGGCATATTGTCACACGGCGCTAGTAATAATACAAGTGAAGTGAAACTTAATGAAATATGTTCATATAGAAACACTAGTCCCTCATACAAAACTAGTGCATTAACATAGGTGTTGAAACCATATTGCACCACCAAGTTGCATGCATATATTCAATGGAAAGTCCGTATACTCCCAAATCAACATATACTCTTACTTGGTCACACTACATGCTATGCTATGCTAGTGATGATACAACTAAGAAGAAATAACCATACTTCTCTTGGTTATGCTACACGTGGGCATATTGCTACACGGCGCTAGTTATAACACAAGTGAGGCCAAAGATAAACAAATTCTCATGTGGCACACCTATCCAAGAAATGTAGGGTGAAATTGTGCCTAGCCAAATCAACTTGCATTTTTCACTAACCATCATGCTAGTAATATAATGAAGTTGAGTAGAAATTAAACTTGTTGCATGTTAAGAATATAGCATGCGCCATATAATAAATCATGTTACAATTTAAAATGTACAACAAAGTCTAGCTAGGCGGATCGCTGAAATAGATTTATCTAGTCTGGAATACAAAATGAACTAAGCTCTTCATATGAGCTATCATGCTCCAAATATCATTCAAAAGTCTACATATATATCTGCTGCTATAAAGTTCCTGAAAATGGATTAGCAGCTTCCGTAAGCATATTTCCATGCGCATGCTTTGACATGTAACACTGGGCCAAAATATAATAGAATGCACCTGATCAGTACTCCTACTAAAAAGATAAGGAATTAAACTAGGCATACGCCTAATTTTTAAAACGAGTTAGTACTACATCCACTAGTACTAAAGGAAATATAAAAGGTCAAGAATATGCAGTTGTCGCTTCATGCATGTAGAAAAGTTCTGTGCATGTTCCATAGCTAAATTTGCATGCGCTTCTTGTACTGATAATACTACTGCAAGAATAAATGATGATGCATGCGCACATATCCTATCCAGCAAATGGAGGATCAAAGCAAATACTATGCCTAGCTATATCAAAACTTCATTATATGCTACGTATATTTAAGTAGTAAAATAAATGAAGCATGCTAGGAAAACATATATCAAAAATAGATGCCAAGTATCTAGGAAGACAAACTTCAAGTTCGGCGAGCAGATTTCATCGACGACCGCGAGGAGGACTTCTTAGTTTATTTCACATTTTGTAACAGTCATATGATGTAATCCTATGTAATAGCTATTGTTGGAATTCTTAATCGTGGGTTTTCTCTCCGGAGATGTAATTAACAGTTCTTTTATGTAAATGTGAAAGTTCTGGAAATAAAGTACCTGCAATGTTTGATCCCTTTTATTTATCTTATGCACTACGCATCTAAAATTACTATCTGTCTCTATGACGTGGACGCGTACATTAGCTATTTTTGTCGCCGCCATTTTCCCGTCATCAGATTCTGGCACGCCCAGTGGGACATATTTCTCCCCTCATCTTCGAAATTCCAACATATAATACATCATATGGGTTCCTATATTACGTTTTCCCTATATATCCAAATTTCAGAGAACTAATATATAGTTCCTCCCTGTTTACAAGGTATGGAGAGGCAGGTTCAGCAGTTTGTGACCATCCGTTTTGGGAACCTCTGGCTGGATGTGCCACTCGGCCCGCTTGTGACTGCTGTCAGCGAGAGTTGGAAAAGCACAGCTGCGTCTCCAAGTGAACCTGAGAGGGAAGAAGAAGAAGTCAATTCAGTACCCATGGATGGGTTTGTTCCTGTGATCTCCAAGTCAACCAAGAGGAGGATGAGAGCCGCAGCAAGAGCTTCGGAAGCTGCTGCATATGATCAGCACGTGAGCGTGCACAAAACTGCGCCCTCTGGCTCGGTTCCTCCTGGCTTTGCAAAGGCACCATGTGCCAAGCCAGCAAATCAGCAGCCGCCACACAAGTTTAGTGGCACATCACTTCAGGAGTGGCCCATGCTTGCAAAAGGAGCTCCTCCATTGAAGATAGGCTCACCGCCACAATCTGTTTCAGCAAGAAGAGAGCCGTTTCCTTCGTCTACATCGACCAAGGTCGCGGTGCCGCTCACCCCTTCTAAATTGAAGGTGGGCACATCGGCAAACAACGTTGTACATGAAGCATCAGGGGCAAGCTCATACAAGCATGCGCCAAAGGCCTCGGGGGCGGCTCCTAAGCCTTCCGTGGCAGAAAAAGGCAAAGCTGTGATGGTGGAAGAGGCTGAAATTCCTCGACCACGCGGTCAGCTTCGCGTCGACGCACCGGAGTTCATCCCCACGTACATGGAGCCGGACACCAAACGTCCGCTCATGTGGCATGGAGTGTACCTCACTCCGGAAGATATTCGGACGGGCCATGTTGATCCGACCGCCGCAATTTCGGACCCCTTATCATCTTCGGTAGCAATGCCACGTCCGTCATTTGAAGCTTCCTTTGACCCGGCTCGTCACCGCCGCCGTCGTCAGCGGGATCATCAAGCATGGGTCAACCTGCCAAACGCAGTTGACTCCAACATAGCAACATGTCAGCGACAACAAGTTTCCCATCCCATTCGGAATAGAGATGGGAATGGCAACGCAAGAATCCGCGGAAGTCGTCATACTGATTTCCATAGAGTCATAACACAAAGCATATGTCAAACATTGAAAGATATGTTGCCAGGTCACTCCATGTCAGCAGATGATATTGGTGGCGCAATCATGCGGCGCGCAGATGCTCTCGCCAAATGGCCAGAGTATGATGAGTTTGTAAAAGAGGTACCTAAGAGAAGAGAGTATGTCACTCAAGCTGGCCGTGCAAGTGCAAGACGTGCAGCCTTGAAGAGAAGAGAGATGGCACTGCGTGCAGACTCTGGACACAGCAGAATAGAAGGCAAAAGTTCTCCATCTTCAAGTCAAGTCAGTAAGGGAAAAGTGAGTGATGTCTACGTTCCCCCTCCTTTCCTGTAGACAGTGTTGGGCCTCCAAGAGCAGAGGTTTGTAGAACAGCAGCAAGTTTCCCTTAAGTGGATACCCAAGGTTTATCGAACTCAGGGAGGAAGAGGTCAAAGATATCCCTCTCATGCAACCCCGCAACCACAAAGCAAGAAGTCTCTTGTGTCCCCAACACACCAAATAGGTGCACTAGTTCGGCGAAGAGATAGTGAAATACGGGTGGTATGAATATATATGAGCAGTAGCAACGGTGCCGGACAATAGCTTGCTGGCGTGTAGTTGATGGTGGTAGTATTGCAGCAGTAGTAACACGGTAAAACAAGTAAACAAGCAGCGATAGCAATATTTAGGAGCAAGGCCTAGGGATTACACTTTCACTAGTGGACACTCTCAACATTGATCACATAACTGAACGGATAAATGCATACTCTACACTTTTGTTGGATGATGAACACATTGCGTAGGATTACACGAACCCTCAATGCCGGAGTTAACAAGCTCCACAATAATGCTCATGTTTTAGTAACCTTTAGTGTAAGATAGATCAACAAACTAAACCGAGTACTAGCATAGCATGCACACTGTCACCTTCATGCATATGTAGGAGGAATAGATCACATCAATAATATCATAGCAATAGTTAACTCCATAATCTACAAGAGATCATGATCATAGCACAAACCAAGTACTAACACGGTGCACACACTGTCACCTTTACACACGTGCAGGAGGAATAGAACTACTTTAATAACACATCACTAGAGTAGCACATAGATAATAGTGATACAAAACTCAGATGAATCTCAATCATGTAAAGCAGCTCATGAGATCATTGTATTGAAGTACATAGAAGAGAGATTAACCACATAGCTACCGGTACAGCCCCGAGCCTCGATGGAGAACTACTCCCTCCTCATGGGAGCAGCAGCGGTGATGAAGATGGCGGTGGAGATGGCAGCGGTGTCAATGGAGGAGCCTTCCGGGGCACTCCCCGCTCCGGCAGGGTGCCGGAACAGAGACTCCTGTCCCCCAGATCTTGGCGTCGCGATGGCGGCGGCTCTGGAAGGTTTCTGTGGTTTTCGTCGAACGCATCAGGGTTTCTGATCCAGGGGCTTTATATAGGCGAAGAGGCGGCGCAGGAGGGTCGAAGGGGGGCCCACACCCTAGGGGGGCGCCCCCCCCCCTAGGCCGCGCCGGGGTGTGGTGTGGTGGCCCTGCCTCCCTTCTCTGGCGGTTCTCGTGTGTTCTGGATGCTTCCGGGTAAAATAGGAACCTGGGCGTTGATTTCGTCCGATTCCGAGAATATTTCGTTACTAGGATTTCTGAAACCAAAAACAGCAGAAAACAAGAATCGGCACTTCGGCATCTTGTTAATAGGTTAGTTCCGGAAAATGCACGAATATGACATAAAGTGTGCATAAAACATGTAGATAACATCAATAATGTGGCATGGAACATAAGAAATTATCGATACGTCGGAGACGTATCAGCATCCCCAAGCTTAGTTCTGCTCGTCCCGAGCAGGTAAAACGATAACACGGATAATTTCTGGAGTGACATGCCATCATAATCTTGATCATACTATTTGTAAAGCATATGTAGTGAATGCAGCGATCAAAACAATGTATATGACATGAGTAAACAAGTGAATCATATAGCAAAGACTTTTCATGAATAGCACTTCAAGACAAGCATCAATAAGTCTTGCATAAGAGTTAACTCATAAAGCAATAATTCAAAGTAAAGGCATTGAAGCAACACAAAAGAAGATTAAGTTTCAGCGGTTGCTTTCAACTTGTAACATGTATATCTCATGGATATTGTCAACATAGAGTAATATAATAAGTGCAATAAGCAAGTATGTAGGAATCAATGCACAGTTCACACAAGTGTTTGCTTCTTGAGGTGGAGAGAAATAGGTGAACTGACTCAACATTGAAAGTAAAAGAATGGTCCTCATAGAGGAAAAACATCGATTGCTATATTTGTGCTAGAGCTTTGATTTTGAAAACATAAAGAGAGCATAAAAATAAAGTTTTGAGAGGTGTTTGTTGTTGTCAACGAATGGTAATGGGTACACTAACTACCTCGCCAACCGGACTTCCAAGAGCGGCTCCCATGAATTATTTTATTTTTGGGTGGCACTCCTTCCAACCTTTCTTTCACAAACCATGGCTAACCGAATCATCGGGTGCCTCGCCAACAATCTCATACCATGAAGGAGTGCCTTTTTATTTTAGTTTTATTATGATGATGACACTCCTCCCAACCTTTGCTTACACAAGCCATGGCTAACCGAATCCTTCGGGTGCCGTCCAACAATCACATACCATGGAGGAGTGTCTATTTTTGTTAATTAATTTGGGACTCGGGAATCCCATTGCCAGCTCTTTTTGCAAAATTATTGGATAAGCGGATGTGCCACTAGTCCATATGAGAGTCCGTCAAAAGTAAATGACAAGGTTGAAAGCTAAACACCACATACTTCCTCATGAGCTATAAAACATTGACACAAATCAGAGGTGATAAATTTTGAATTGTTTAAAGGTAGCACTCAAGCAATTTACTTTGGAATGGCAGGAAATACCACATAGTAGGTAGGTATGGTGGACACAAATGGCATAGTGTTGTTTGGCTCAGGATTTGGATGCATGAGAAATATTCCCTCTCGATACAAGGTTTAGGCTAGCAAGGTTGTTTGAAGCAAACACAAGCACGAACTAGTACAGCAAAACTCACATAAAAGACATATTACAAGCATTATAAAACTATACATCGTCTTCCTTGTTGTTCAAACTCAATACTAGAAATTATCTAGACCTTAGAGAGACCAATTATGCAAACCAAATTTTAGCATGCTCTATGTATTCTTCACTAATAGGTGCAAAGCATATGATGCAAGAACTTAAACATGAGCACAACAATTGCCAAGTATCACATTACCCAAGACATTATAGCAATTACTACATGTATCATTTTCCAATTCCAACCATATAACAATTTAACGAAGAGGAAACTTCGCCATGAATATTATGAGCTAAGAACACATGTGTTCATACGAACCAGCGGAGCGTGTCTCTCTCCCACACAAGCATTTATTCAAACAAAACAAAAACAAAAACACACAGACGCTCCAAGTAAAGCACATAAGATGTGATGGAATAAAAATATAGTTTCAGGGGAGGAACCTGATAATGTTGTCGATGAAGAAGGGGATGCCTTGGGCATCCCCAAGCTTAGACGCTTGAGTCTTCTTGATATATGCAGGGGTGAACCACCGGGTGCATCCCCAAGCTTAGAGCTTTCACTCTTCTTGATCATAGTATATCATCCTCCTCTCTTGACCCTTGAAAACTTCCTCCACACCAAACTCGAAACAACTCATTAGAGGGTTAGTGCACAATAAAAATTAACATATTCAGAGGTGACACAATCATTCTTAACACTTCTGGACATTGCATAATGCTACTGGACATTAGTGAATCAAAGAAATTCATCCAACATAGCGAAAGAGGCAATGCGAAATAAAAGGCAGAATCTGTCAAAACAGAACAGTTCGTTTTGACGAATTTTAAAATGGCACCAGACTTGCTCAAATGAAAATGCTCAAATTGAATGAAAGTTGCGTACATATCTGAGGATCATGCACGTAAATTGGCTTAATTTTCTGAGTTACCTACAGGGAGGTGGACCCAGATTCGTGACAGCAAAGAAATCTGGAACTGCGCAGTAATCCAAATCTAGTACTTACTTTTCTATCAACGGCTTAACTTGGCACAACAAAACACAAAACTAAGATAAGGAGAGGTTGCTACAGTAGTAAACAACTTCCAAGACACAAAATAAAAACAAAGTACTGTAGCAAAATAACACATGGGTTATCTCCCAAGAAGTTCTTTCTTTATAGCCACTAAGATGGGCTCAGCAGTTTTAATGATGCACTCGCAAGAAATAATATTTGAAGCAAAAGAGAGCATCAAGAGGCAAATACAAAACACATTTAAGTCTAACATGCTTCCTATGCAAAGGAATCTTGTAATTAAACAAGTTCATGAAGAGCAAAGTAACAAGCATAGGAAGATAAAACAAGTGTAGCTTCAAAAATTTCAGCACATAGAGAGGTGTTTTAGTAACATGAAAATTTCCACAACCATATTTTCCTCTCTCATAATAACTTTCAGTAGCATCATGAGCAAACTCAACAATATAACTATCACATAAAGCATTCTTATCATGAGTCTCATGCATAAAATTATTACTCTCCACATAAGCATAATCAATTTTAGTAGTTGTAGTGGGAGCAAATTCAATAAAGTAGCTATCATTATTATTCTCATCAAGTGTAGGAGGCATAGTATAATCACAACAAAATTTACTTTCCATAGTAGGTGGCATCAAAAAACAACTATCATTATCATCATAAATAGGAGACAAAGTATCATCAAAGAAAATTTTCTCCTCAATGCTTGGGGGACTAAAAATATCATGCAAACCAGCTTCCCCAAGCTTAGAACTTTCTATATCATTATCAACAATGGTGTTCAAAGCGTTCATACTAATATTACTACCAGCATGCAAATAAGATTTCATAGGTTTTTTAATTTTCGCATCAAACAATCCATGTTTTAAATCAGGAAATAGAACAAGAAGCTCACTGTTGTCCATTATGCCAAACTAGTGTAAACAAGAAACAAAAAGATGCAATTGCAGGATCTAAAGGAAATAGCTTCGAGCACAAACACGACGGCGCCAGAAAAATACTTTACCTGGAACCGGAGTATGAGTGCCTTTTACCTTTCCTCCCCGGCAACGGCGCCAGAAAAGTGCTTGATGTCTACGTTCCCCCTCCTTTCCTGTAGACAGTGTTGGGCCTCCAAGAGCAGAGGTTTGTAGAACAGCAGCAAGTTTCCCTTAAGTGGATACCCAAGGTTTATCGAACTCGGGGAGGAAGAGGTCAAAGATATCCCTCTCATGCAACCCTGCAACCACAAAGCAAGAAGTCTCTTGTGTCCCCAACACACCAAATAGGTGCACTAGTTCGGCGAAGAGATAGTGAAATACAGGTGGTATGAATATATATGAGCAGTAGCAACGGTGCCAGACAATAGCTTGCTGGCGTGTAGTTGATGGTGGTAGTATTGCAGCAGTAGTAACACAGTAAAACAGTAAACAAGCAGCGATAGCAGTATTTAGGAGCAAGGCCTAGGGATTACACTTTCACTAGTGGACACTCTCAACATTGATCACATAACAGAACAGATAAATGCATACTCTACACTTTTGTTGGATGATGAACACATTGCGTAGGATTACACGAACCCTCAATGCCGGAGTTAACAAGCTCCACAATAATGCTCATATTTTAGTAACCTTTAGTGTAAGATAGATCGACAGACTAAACCGAGTACTAGCATAGCATGCACACTGTCACCTTCATGCATATGTAGGAGGAATAGATCACATCAATAATATCATAGCAATAGTTAACTCCATAATCTACAAGAGATCATGATCATAGCACAAACCAAGTACTAACACGGTGCACACACTTGTCACCTTTACACACGTGCAGGAGGAATAGAACTACTTTAATAACACATCACTAGAGTAGCACATAGATAGTAGTGATACAAAACTCAGATGAATCTCAATCATGTAAAGCAGCTCATGAGATCATTGTATTGAAGTACATAGAAGAGAGATTAACCACATAGCTACCGGTACAGCCCCGAGCCTCGATGGAGAACTACTCCCTCCTCATGGGAGCAGCAGCGGTGATGAAGATGGCGGTGGAGATGGCAGCGGTGTCAATGGAGGAGCCTTCCGGGGGCACTTCCCCGCTCCGGCAGGGTGCCGGAACAGAGACTCCTGTCCCCCAGATCTTGGCGTCGCGATGGCGGCGGCTGCGGAAGGTTTCGTGGTTTTCGTCGAACGCATCGGGGTTTCCGATCCAGGGGCTTTATATAGGCGAAGAGGCGGCGCAGGAGGGTCGAAGGGGGCCCACACCCTAGGGGCGCCCCCTAGGCCGCGCCGGGGTGTGGTGTGGTGGCCCTGCCTCCCTTCTCCGGCGGTTCTCGTGTGTTCGGATGCTTCCGGGTAAAATAGGAACCCGGGCGTTGATTTCGTCCGATTCCGAGAATATTTCGTTACTAGGATTTCGAAACCAAAAACAGCAGAAAACAGCAAGCGGCACTTCGGCATCTTGTTAATAGGTTAGTTCCAGAAAATGCACGAATATGACATAAAGTGTGCATAAAACATGTAGATAACATCAATAATGTGGCATGGAACATAAGAAATTATCGATACGTCGGAGACGTATCAGTGAGCAAGAAATCAAAAGATACACCAAGGAAAGGAGCCAAAACGCTCGCCCCATGGCCAGCTCAGAGCAGAATTTCAAGCAACTCATTTGAAGTGTTTAACTCACTGCCAATTGGTGTTAGAGTGCCAACAGATACTAGTGAGACATCTTCCGCATCAACGCACTTCAAGAGAAAGAAAGCACGCAGGACGGTCGTAGAAGGTCCCCGCCGAAAGACACGAAGCCAGAAGGATTCAGACAATGAAGACTTCAGGTCAAGCGATGGTGGGTCTTATAATCCCCTATCAGATAGTACCCCTTGTCCTTCGGAGAGTGAGCGTGAGCCACACATGGATCAGCCGTGTGACCACATGGGGCACTCCGAGCAAGTTCTTGTGACAAATGAAGCTCATTCGGTTGAAGAACAATTGGCCACCCTTACAGCCGCACTTCAACAAAGAGATGATGAGCTAGCAGCCCTGCGAAATCAGATGAGTGATAACCTGAATAAGAGCAGTGAAGGGCATGGTGGTGCAAGTACTAGCAACCAACCAGGAGGAGCTGCACTCAGCCTTGAGGCGATCCAAAGAATGACCGCTGAAGGGGTTAAGACACAGCTGATGCAAAATCATCACTCCATGCGGCCAGGCTATGTTAAGCCATATCCTCCGGACGTTGACCTTGTTCCCTTCCCAAGCAACGATCGGCAGCCGCAGTTTAGCAAGTTCAATGGAAGCGGGTCACCACATGAGCACATTGCCCATTTTCTTGCAGCTTGCCAAGACACAGCTCATAATGGGGCACTTCTGCTGAGGCAGTTCGTGCAAACACTGTCTGGCCCTGCCTTCACTTGGTATAGCAAATTAGCACCAAGTTCAATCAAAACATGGGAACAAATGCAAAATTCTTTCCTTGAGAGGTTTTACAGTACCCAAAGGACTGTAGGCATCACAGAGTTAACCCAGACTGAGCAGGGCATGAATGAGAAGGCAGCTGATTTCATTAACAGATGGAGAAATCTAAGTCTGCATTGCCCACGACCAATCACCGAGCCGGAAGCAGTGCGCATGTGCACAAATAACTTGCTTTCTGATGTGGCTGTGCAGTTACAAGGAGTGCGGCCAATAACATTTGAAGAGCTAGCCTCTAAAGCCACAGATATAGAGAACTATATGCAGCTTAGGGCTCGTCGAACAAAGCCGACGTTCAATAAACCTATGGAGAAAATTGGCCAGCGGGAGAAGCCACCAAGCAAACCAAGGTCAGCCCAAGCGATGGAAACAACTATGAGCCCTCACTTCCAGTCCGGGAGAGGTGCGCCAAGGAACCAAGAGCAAAGAGGCACACAGCTTGCTAGGAGGCCAACTCTCAGCGAGCGACAAAACAGGGAGTATTCGTTTCCGGTAGAAGAAATTGATGATCTTTTTGCGGGTTTAAAGGAGTTGAAACTTATAGAACTTCCCAATCCCAAAAGGCCGGAAGAAGCTTCAAAGTTCAATGAGCCCAACTTCTGCCATTACCATCGCATCTTGGGCCATACACTCAAAGATTGCTTCGTGGTAAAGAATATCATCCAGAAAATGATTGACGAGGGGACTATCGATACGGATCTCCTCAAAAGTATGACGAAGGGAAAGAAGATGGCGTCAGCAAATGTCGCCACCCTTCAAGATGATTCGGTGAGTTGTGCTTCTTCAAATATAAGAGCAACTTACAATGATAAAGTACTGATATTAGAATATGGATATTCTCCTATGATCATTCCAGGCCATTCGGAAGCCCAGGATCAGCATAAAAGAGAGGCTAACGTACCCTGCAACAATGGTGCATGGCCCGGTTTCTCCGCTTCTCGAGGACCCGAAGATCGGGGGCAGCGGCGGTCAAAACGTCGTGTACTACCCCGAGTGATGGAAGAAGCTCCTCCTCTGCGCTTCGCACCAAAGATATATCAGCACACCACGAAGCGCATGAAGGTCCCTAGTGAAGAATTCAACGTTCTCACTATTGGTGTGTTCGAGGATGAAGATGAGTCTCTTTGTTTTCCGAAGAAGAACCATTAGAAGTTGATCAGGTTCATCTTAGATCAGGTCGCCAACTAGCAGACCCTCATCCCCCACCTAGGAAGGAACTAAAAAGTAAGGATGCGATTCTGAATGATTCGACCGACCACCGCATGTAGGGTGCCGGTCAAGTATGATGTAATCGCACATTTGAAGAAAATACCAGCCATGTTATCTGTGTATGATGCTTTGTGTCTTTCATCGATATGCGGAAAGCCCTCGTCACGGCACTCACGTTTCCTGAAGATTACAGAGTAGAAGTTTCTCAAACTGAGGTAGAAGAATCTGAAGTTCTAAATATGACTTTCACGGATGAGGACAGACTGTTAGGCTCAAAGAAGCATAACCGACCTCTGCTCATGTACGGTGAGATTGATGTCTTGCCAATAAATCGCATAATGATAGATGGTGGATCAGCTATAAATCTACTACCACTACGTACACTTAATAAGATTGGATATTCCAAGAGAGATTTGAATAAGTCTAATGTGGTGATACATGGTTTCAACCAATCAGGACAAGAAGCCATGGGGACCATTTCATTGGTTCTGAAATTGGATACACTATCCACGTATGTGAAGTTTCATGTTATTGATGCGGCTACCTCATATAATGCATTACTTGGGCGTCCTTGGTTGCATGACAATCATGTCGTACCATCTACGCTGCATCAGTGTATCAAATATACGGATCAAACAGGAGAAACAGTCCGTATATTTGCTGATAAAAAGCCATTCACAATTGCTGAATCATTCTATGCTGACGCAAAGTTTTATTTCGAGCCTGTTGATAAGGTGAAGAAACCAAAGTCAGTGTCTATACCAGAGGCAAATATTGCAGAAAAAATGGTTGCAGACTCCTCATCAAGAAAGAAGACGTACCAATACATACCAAGCAGCCAAAGGAAAGAGGGTGACCCAATATTTCGTGTCATAGATAAATCACGTGACACGAAAGGTACTAATTTCCCAACTCCTTTGCCTCCTTTGGTACAATATAGAATAAAACAGTCCCGAAAAGAGCCGCTCGGTTCAAGCACCAGCGGAACTAAAAGTAAAAATGTGACGAACATATCCATGTTAAACAAAGATGACGAATCTCTACCCATTTCTTTGTATGATAACAAAGTCTTGTATATGATGCAGCAAATGGGTTATGACGTTGCCGCCGGCCCATCCCTATGTGATGGCCGCGGGCAGCTAGCGCCATTCGAAAAGGTGTTATCCCCGGAACAACGCGAAGCTCTACATGAAGACCAAGTCTTAGAAAAAAAGAAACATGGGATAGGATACCAAGTATGCATGGCTTCAACTGAATTTATGGACATGACGGAAGCAGCTCCACAAATGGAAGATGGCAATCGATGACTTGGAAGAAATAAATATTGGTACGACTGATGATCCTCGTCCAATTTTTATTAGTAAACATCTCTCCGAAGAAAACAAGAAAACATACTATGAATTTCTTTGTGCAAATAGGGATGTGTTTGCCTGGAATTATGAAGAAATGCCCGGCCTAAACCCGGAAGTAGCTGTCCATCGCCTTGCCATCCAAGACGACGTTGCGCCGGTGAAACAAGCACAACGGAAATATCGCCCGGAAATACTCCCAAAAATAGAGGCTGAAGTGGACAAGCTAATAGCTGCAGGTTTTATTAGAGAAGTCAAATACCCCATATGGGTCTCTAGTATTGTACCTGTCAAAAAGAAAAACGGTCAGACTCGTGTATGTGTAGATTTCAGGGATTTAAATAAAGCATGTCCCAAGGATGATTTCCCGATTCCTATTTCTGAAATACTAGTTGATGCTACTATGGGGCATGAAATATTCTCTTTCATGGACGGTTATTCCGGTTATAATCAGATAAAAATGGCGCCGGAAGATGAAGAATTAACAGCTTTCCGCACGCCTAAAGGTATATTCTGTTATAAAGTTATGCCTTTTGGGTTAAAAAATGCGGGAGCTACGTATCAGCGAGCCATGACAGTCATCCTCGACGGGCTGCTATACGATATTGTTGAATGTTATATAGACGACATTGTTGTAAAATCAAAGCATGAACAAGATCACCTAAAGCATCTCGCTATAGTGTTCGAACGCCTTAGGCAACATAACCTAAAGATGAATCCAATGAAATGTGCTTTCGGGGTATCTTCAGGTAAATTTCTGGGGTTTATAGTTACAAAGAAGGGCATTCAAATTGACCCAAGCAAAGTACAAGCAATTGTTAAAATGCCACCACCCGTGAACCTCAAAAAATTAAAGAGTCTACAGGGCCACTTAGCATACATAAGAAGGTTTATTTCAAACTTGTCCGGGAGATGCAAACCTTTCTCACGACTGATGAAAAAGGGAGTCCCGTTCGAATGGGATCAAGCATGCCAAAATGCATTCTTGGAAATTAAGAAATATTTGATAAACCCTCCTGTGCTAGGTGCGCCGGTGAAGGATCGACCGTTGATCCTTTATACTGCTGCTATGCCTACTTCGCTAGGTGCCCTATTAGCCCAAAATAACGATGCAGGGAAAGAGATGTCTCTGTATTATCTTAGTCGTACCTTAGTAGGAGCTGAGTGCAATTATCTGGATATGGAAAAAATATGTCTCGCATTGTTTTTTGCTGCACAAAAATTGCGACATTACATGTTAGGACACACAGTGCATTTAGTATCGAGAGCAGATCCTCTCAGATATATCTTAAATAAAATGGTGCTCTCAGGGAGATTAGCTAAATGGGCAATGTTCTTGTCCCAATTTGACATCACATACGTACCTCAAAAGGCCATAAAAGGCCAAGCTTTGGCTGACTTCCTTGCGGCACATCCGATCCCAGATGATTTTCCCATAGATGATGACTTACCAGATGAAGATGTGTTTTCCACATCGGTTACTAACTCAACATGGCAAATGTACTTCGATGGAGCAAGTCGACAGTCTGGGGCAGGTGCTGGAGTTGTGTTCATTACGCCTAGTGAAGGAGTGATCCCATATTCGTTCACTCTAACATCAGCAATATCAAATAATTCAGCTGAATATGAAGCTCTTATCATCGGTCTTGAGATAGCTATAAACATGGGACTCGATACGCTCTCTGTTTATGGAGACTCACAGTTAGTAATTAATCAGCTACTGGGAACTTACATGGTGAAGAAACAAGAGTTGCTGCCATATTTCAAAAGGGCTAAAGAACTCATGGCTATATTTGCTGATCTAAAAATGCAGCATATAGTTAGGAATCAAAATGAAAAGGCGGATGCCTTAGCTGGTCTAGCTGCTAGTATGTCACTAAACTTACATGAATCAATGGACGTACATGTAGAAGAGCGAAGAATACTACCCGTATTTGCTGAGGAAGAAGAAGAGACAACATCTTCAGTGATGACAGCCGACATATGTGAGATTGAGATACGGGATTGGCGAGCACCGTTCCTAGAATATCTACTTCATGGATACTTACCTATGGATACTAGCGAGCAGTCTAGAGTTCGCAAAAGATCAATCCATTATACATGCATCAATGACACGCTTTATAGGCGTTCTCATGACGGCATATTGTTGCGTTGCCTTGCCGGAAATGAAATTATGGAGGCCTTAAATGAAGTGCATGCTGGAATATGCGGTTCGCACCAATCAGGTCCTAAAACACACTATCAATTGAGGCATTTAGGATACTACTGGCCCACTATGTTTGATGACGCCGTTAAATTTGCAAAGAGATGTCATGAGTGTCAAGTGCACGGTGATTTTATACATCAACCGCATGAGCCGTTACATGCGACAAACATGTCATGGCCTTTTGAAATGTGGGGGATGGATATAGTAGGGCCAATTCATCCACCGTCATCTAAAGGCCACAAGTTCATTCTGGCCGCGACCGATTATTTCTCCAAGTGGGCAGAGCTTACACCACTAAAAGAGGATAAAGCGGAGAATGTAGAACATTTCATAAGAACACAACTCATATATCGTTTCGGCGTTCCTGCACGGATCATGTCTGATAATGGAACCCCATTTAAAAACAAACAAGTGGATAAACTATGCTCAAAATTTAAGATAATTCATAATTATTCTACCGCATATAATCCAGCCACTAATGGACAAGCAGAGGCCTTCAATAAAACCCTCTGCAAATTACTAAAGAAAGTTGTGTCAAAAAATAAACGAGAGTGGCATGAAAAACTTCTCGAAGCCCTATGGGCATACAGAACCACTACACGTACCCCAACGGGAATGACACCTTATTCTCTGGTATTTGGAGGAGAAGCGGTTCTACCTTTGGAAGTGCAAATTACTTCACTAAGAATCGCTACCCATGAAAAACTATCAGAAGAAGAATCAACGCAATTGCGCCTCAACGAATTAGAAAGACTGGAAGGCAAACGACTTCAAGCCTTACAAAATCTGGAGGCATACCAAGCTAGAATGTCTCGAGCTTTCGATAAACGCGTTAAAAGAAGGTCATTCAAACAAGGAGATTTAGTCCTCGCCGTCATTCGCCCGATGAATATCACGCGGCGAATGAAAGGAAAATTTGAACCTAAATGGGAGGGTCCCTTCGTCATAAAAGAAGTTTATTCTAGCGGCGCATACCAAATCATCTCGCCAGACGGCACATATTCCCCGTCCCCGGTAAATGGAAAATTCCTTAAGCGTTACTACGCTTGAGTAAATACAAAAAATATATAATGAAAATTACTCCTAGCATTCACGAGTCTAAACTGATTGCAAAATTCAAATAAAAAAAATTTATTACTCCTAGCATTCACGAGTATAAACTGATTGCAAAATTCAAAATAAGATATAAATGAAAATTACTCCACGCCGTCACGAGTATAAACTGGGGCAAATATAAAGAAAAATTACTCCACACCATCACGAGTATAAACTGGGGCAAATATAAAGAAAATTTACTCCACGCCATCACGAGTATAAACTGGGGCAAATATAAAGAAAATTTACTGCACGCCATCACGAGTATAAACTGGGGCAAATACGAAGAAATTTACTCCTGGCATTCACGAGTCTAAACTGATTGCAAAATCCAAAAAAAATAAGTCAAAATCACTCCTAGCATTCACGAGTCTAAACTGATTGCAAAATCCAAAAAAAATATAAGTCAAAATTACTCCTAGCATTCACGAGTCTAAACTGATTGCAAAATCCAAAACGGAAAATACGAAGAAAATTACTCCTAGCATTCATGAGTCTAAACTGATTGCAAAATTCAAAATAAAATACAAAGAAAATTACTCCGAGCCTAAACCGTCTTGTTAAGGAAACTCCAATAATCTGCGAGCCATAACATCGCGCACATAATTAATATAGACCAAAATAAATAAGAAAAACACAAATAAATTTACCTTGCTAAGCATAAAACAAGGCGCACTGGAAATATACGCGCATGTCTTTATAGCTCAAGGTCCAAAATAAATGGCTCATATTAGCCTATTCAAGATGAAAACAACGGCTCAACAAGTGCATCGCATAATAAAGCTCCCAGTATTGAGAGTACATAAAAAAAATGAAACTGCATGAGCCATGAATAAATAAGTTCAGTCATATACAGCTCAGCATGAATGTAGCATGCATGTAAAGTACCCAGTACTACGTTGCAAAAAAAAAAGTTGGTTCACATTATCTCAAGCAAACAAGCCTAATAAGCATCTTATTAAGAAAAGCTGAAGCGACTTGCTAATTGGGTGTCGCACCCCAGCCCTTCAACGTTTCAAAGACGGAACGCCAACTGCGAGAGAACTGCTGGCATGTTTAAGATGGAAATAAATAATAAACCGGTATCTATGATAGTATAATCAAAGTGGAAAAATCGCTTGAACACCAACTCTGAGAAATTCCTGGCATATAACAACAATATTAGCTCACACATCAGTATTCAGGGTTGTACGACGGACCAAGTTCATATAAAACTTGCTGGCACGTCAACCGTGAAATGTTCAAAATGGGAGCAGATGACTTAATAACACGTATAGTCCAGGGAAGTGCTAACAGCCCACCCTTGCTAATTAAATTACATGCTGTAGCGATAGGACCAGCATATCTACTCCACTTCAAACAAACAGATGGGAGGAGAGTAAAATAGCGATGTGCCTGGCTAAGAAGCAGATGTAGATGTACGTAGACCGATCTAATACAATAGATCTTGATTGAACGCTCTTGCAGAAAAAATATGGAACAAAATAGATCCAATCAAAACCATGTATGCAGATATGAGGCATACGAAAGATCGGGCAACCATGCAGGTATCTATACGAACTCACCAGCAGGGGAAAGGCGCGTATACTCTTCAATCAGATCGCCAAATCGTGCCACAGCTCCGGTGCCCAGCGCCTACGCCTAAGAAGATGAGATTGGATTTAATGATCCAGAACATGAAAAATCATCAACTGCCTGCTGTCATATTCAATGGCCAAGTGATGCGGCATTTGGTTACACACGGAATCTACCTGAAGCGCGTGTAGTGCAAGGCAAAAAAAAAAAATGACGGGATAAGACATATCTGTTAGCTATGCCCTGGAATATTAACGACACTACTAACCCATCGGCAGACTTTTCAGGGGCGGTTAGCATCCAAGGCGCCTAAGGTTCAACAAACTTTCAAATTTGACAACAGGGAACGCACATATCTACTAATCCTACGGATATGTGTTAGCACAAAATAAATTAGTAAATGTGCAAATATATTTTCGAGCTCCGGATCCGAAAATAAAATTACAATCGCATCCAGACCTCGAGGGGCATCTGTTGACACCAATTTTGTCTCGATTATATATAGACATAATTAAATAAAAAAATAAGAGTTTTCGTACAAATAAAATAAAACATATTTGTCTTTTGGACATTGCGCCAACTACGATGGTCTAATATTGACTAAAATAAGCAAAGTCGCGGTGACAATAAATAATCGACCGCGAGATCAAAATTATATCGGCATCACCTCGACAACCCTATGAAATACTGTCGCGTCATATAAAATTATTTTGTTGAAATATTTCATCAAACAAAATTTGCACCATTGGAATATGAGCTAACATGTGACAATCTAGCTAACATACAGGTCATTGGGCCATAACCAAAGAAACTACGTACGTGCAGCTCTACAATGTTGCATGGATTTTGCGGCACCATGCCTTAATTAACATATAATAATATACCCAGCCCATGGCCCATATGCATGCAATTAGCCTACTTAATTCAAAGACTAATTGTAAACTCTCAAAGCCCACACAAACGACTAGCTAATGGGTAGTAGGGTAGTATGCTCTGGCTGGACTCCATCGCTCGATCCAAGTCCACGCTAGAAAACTTAGGCTCCAATCTGCAAACCATCCACGACGCCCACGTCTGTGCCCACGATCTGCAGTACGTGCGCGCGCCGTCTCTGGGACGTCTTTGCCTATATAAAGAGCAGCAAACCAGAGAAGCCAGGCGAATCACCATTCGCGAATCATCCGTCAAGAATCACCAAATCAGTCCATCGCTGCTGCCTAAAAAAACACCCACCCACGCTGCTGCTAGGCTATACTCGCACATACGCGTTGCCGGCCACTCGCTGTACGCGTTGCCGGCCGATCGTCGCCGACGCTGCTGAAAGAACACCCGGCGCTCCTACATCTCCACGCAAAGGTAATAAAAAGAAGGTTCATACTCTCCTGCTCCCATGGTGATTGTTGCTCCATACAACACATATATTTTCTAGTTTCAAATCCCTTCATAATCCAAAGTTCATATCTTGTTTGGTCTCATGATGATCTTTGATCTCATGTGATACACTTCAAGAATAGAACCAAAGTTCATATCTTGTTTGGTCTCATGATGATTTTGGATCTCATGTGATACACTTCAAGAATAGAACCAAGTTCATATCTTGTTTGGTCTCGTGATGATCTTTGGATCTCATGTGATACAATTCAAGAATAGAACTAAAATAGATATTGATTGGATTGCACATATTGCTCTAACTTGCCCAAATTAATATATCCCTTGTTTTGGTCTCATGGTAAAATCCCATGAAGATACAAATCGGGATAATCAACCAAAGCCTACTTTGGTCTCATAGTGATCATTGGTCCTATGATGATACAAATTAGGTGCACATATTAATTAAAATCATCCTTGGTTCGGTCGCATGGCGATTCCGATATCCATGTTGATACAAATCAAGGATAGATGTACAAATAAAATTCACATTGCAATGTTGTAGTAATCAAGACCATTCTCCTCCATCTAAGGTGATGGTATAGCCAATGTTCTGCTAGCCGTGTAGGTCTGAAACAAAGATCAAATAAAATATTGATGCATGCCATTTGCCTAGCTACTCAACCTTGATCAACATAGGGGTTTAATTAGCCAGGTAGTATTAAATTCTAGAAGAATCAAACTTTTCATGCGTTCAGCCAAATATATTAAATATGCACTGGCTAGGTAGCATCATACATGGTTAGGGTACTAGTAGATGCGCATGTCAGAATTAGACCAAGCAAATCAAGTTATGCTAGTCCTTTGTATTGGCTTAATCCGAAAATTAATTAAACTTTGTCTAGCTAGTACTAGGCGTGTTGGGTGTTGGCCCAAAGTAGATTATACACTCCCATCATATGGATGTATGTCTCAGCCAACATAAGACAAAGATAATTTTCCCATATTATTTCTGTACTAGATATGATATAGTGCAGTTGAAATATTTTCCTAACTCCATTACGTATGAGGAGTTCCAAATCATATATGATATCTGGTACACCATACTGTTAGTGCTAAAATGAATATGACAATCAAGTAATCATGCATGACATTTACTTTATGTATAGTTTAGCCGCATATAGCTTGACTGAATTAATAATTGTCATCATGCCCATGGAAAATATAAATAGATAAATATTCTCTTGTTTGGTCACACTACATACTGCTATGATAGTGATGATACAAATAAGAAGAAAATAACCATGCTTCACTCGGTTATGCTACACGTGGGCATATTGCCACACGGTGCTAGTAATAATACAAGTGAAGTAAAACTTAGCAAAATATGTTCATATAGAAACACTAGTCTCTCATAAAAAGCTAGTGCATTAACATATGTGTTGAAATCATATATAGCACCATCAAGCTGCATGCATATATTCATTGAAAAGTCAGCATGCTCACAAATTAACATATACTCTTGTTTGGTCACACTACATACTGCTATGATAGTGATGATACAAATAAGAAGAAAATAACCATACTTCACTCGGTTATGCTACACGTGGGCATATTGTCACACGGCGCTAGTAATAATACAAGTGAAGTGAAACTTAATGAAATATGTTCATATAGAAACACTAGTCCCTCATACAAAACTAGTGCATTAACATAGGTGTTGAAACCATATTGCACCACCAAGTTGCATGCATATATTCAATGGAAAGCCCGTATACTCCCAAATCAACATATACTCTTACTTGGTCACACTACATGCTATGCTATGCTAGTGATGATACAACTAAGAAGAAATAACCATACTTCTCTTGGTTATGCTACACGTGGGCATATTGCTACACGGCGCTAGTTATAACACAAGTGAGGCCAAAGATAAACAAATTCTCATGTGGCACACCTATCCAAGAAATGTAGGGTGAAATTGTGCCTAGCCAAATCAACTTGCATTTTTCACTAACCATCATGCTAGTAATATAATGAAGTTGAGTAGAAATTAAACTTGTTGCATGTTAAGAATATAGCATGCGCCATATAATAAATCATGTTACAATTTAAAATGTACAACAAAGTCTAGCTAGGCGGATCGCTGAAATAGATTTATCTAGTCTGGAATACAAAATGAACTAAGCTCTTCATATGAGCTATCATGCTCCAAATATCATTCAAAAGTCTACATATATATCTGCTGCTATAAAGTTCCTGAAAATGGATTAGCAGCTTCCGTAAGCATATTTCCATGCGCATGCTTTGACATGTAACACTGGGCCAAAATATAATAGAATGCACCTGATCAGTACTCCTACTAAAAAGATAAGGAATTAAACTAGGCATACGCCTAATTTTTAAAACGAGTTAGTACTACATCCACTAGTACTAAAAGAAATATAAAAGGTCAAGAATATGCAGTTGTCGCTTCATGCATGTAGAAAAGTTCTGTGCATGTTCCATAGCTAAATTTGCATGCGCTTCTTGTACTGATAATACTACTGCAAGAATAAATGATGATGCATGCGCACATATCCTATCCAGCAAATGGAGGATCAAAGCAAATACTATGCCTAGCTATATCAAAACTTCATTATATGCTACGTATATTTAAGTAGTAAAATAAATGAAGCATGCTAGGAAAACATATATCAAAAATAGATGCCAAGTATCTAGGAAGACAAACTTCAAGTTCGGCGAGCAGATTTCATCGACGACCGCGAGGAGGACTTCTTAGTTTATTTCACATTTTGTAACAGTCATATGATGTAATCCTATGTAATAGCTATTGTTGGAATTCTTAATCAGGGGTTTTCTCTCCGGAGATGTAATTAACAGTTCTTTTATGTAAATGTGAAAGTTCTGGAAATAAAGTACCTGCAATGTTTGATCCCTTTTATTTATCTTATGCACTACGCATCTAAAATTACTATCTGTCTCTATGACGTGGACGCGTACATTAGCTATTTTTGTCGCCGCCATTTTCCCGTCATCATGCTCGAAGACGACGCACCTGGTGTCATCGCCATGGTACGGGCACCTGCTCACCACCTCAGTGCAGGTGTTGTCGAAGATGACCACACTGTACTCCAAGGAGGACACCTTCCTGAAGGTGACGAACTGGCCTACCTTCAGCTGATGGGAGACGGCGAAGGCCGTCCATCCCTGGTCGATGAATGCGTCATCGCCTTCTCTCCTCGTAGTCATCCTCGAGTTGCATCCGGTGTTGGTGGTGACGATGATGTTGGAAGGGATTTCTCCGAACCACTTGACGAAAGCATTAGGGATCATGAGCCGGTCGAAGGTGGGCTTGAAGATGATTTTGAGGAAGTGGTCCGGCCCTGGCTCCTCGTGGAAGTGGCCGACCTTAGCCGGCCTTCCACGACGCTTCTTCGTCGGTCCCTCGCCGGGAACCTCGGCAGCATGATCTTCTCAATTTGCCAGAACAACACAAGCAATTAGAGGTGTGCCTGCTCAAAAGTAGTGTAGATGAAAATGGACATTGATAACATTAGTAAGGCCTCATACATTTGCTCACACGACAGACATAGGGAGTGACCACAAACTAAGTGTAATGTGCTACGACAGTGGCACAAATGACTAAGTTTGAGGCCACCACCTATCCTTCCATTGTGCCTTTGTTGAATCATTGGCCAATGCACCAGACATACGAAAATGAGGCCTCATATGTAGGATCACTCTGCAGGCAAAGGGACTGTCCCCAAACTAAGTCTAGTGTGCCAGTAATATGGCACACATGACTAAGTTTGAGGGCAGTACCATGCCTGCCGTTGTTCCATAGTTGAATCATTGGCCAATGCAGAACTGAAGAAGCAGAAACATGCAAAGCAGGGTATCAGAGGCCTCATACAATAAGAACATATGTAGGAGATGTTTGAACAGAACCAATGGCTTGGTCATGTTAAGTCATGTCATAGGTTCTGATCAATCATCTTCTCATACTATGATCCCAGGTTATAATCATTGGCCTAGTTCAATCAAGAAACAACACAAGTAGCACTTCAAATTGAGTACATTACGAGTGGTACTTAGGGTACATTACAAATTATACTTAGGCCACATGACAAATTCTCGTACAGTACATCTACATCACATTCATCACTCGTCACAAGTAGCCCTGATCCTCTTGAGCTTGTCCTTGATTTCAAAGTTCACTTGAAGCAGATCGTATATGTCATACTCTAGCTTTCTCTTCTCAGCCTCCAAATCCTTTTTTTCTGCCTCACATTCCTGTTTCTTAGCTCTCATCACTTGTGCTTGTGTTCTCTGCATATTCTTAAGCATTGCAACTTCCTTCTTCAAGTCCTCCCACTCCTCTTGCGTCAGAAGAAACTAGCGCGACTCGGCTTAATCTTTCGCACAATAATGACAACATGGTAAACCCGAGCACAAAAAACATTCGCCTCTATGCATGCACAGTAAGATCTACCAGTTTCAGCAATCCAAAGCCCGGTCTAGGAAGGATCTACCGCAATCCGACACTATAGTAACGGATCTAAGCAAATCGAGACCTTGAAAAGCAAGAACTGGACAAGAACAGCAAGAAATGGGGACGAACACCTTGCAAACGTCAATCCGACCGCTATCCTAATGGAAACCCTAACATATCTAATGTGCATGTCATCGGAAATGCCCGAGAATGACATGTTCTGCCAGAACGAGTACGAATGTGAGAAGGAGAGGTCGTTACCGCCATTGTTCCGGCCGAGGACGAGCTCAAGGGCGCGGGCGAAGTCGAGATGGCGATGAAGACTGCGGAGCAGATTGCGGCCGATGTCGCGGTGCTGCTCGCCGATGTCTCCTCCTCCGGTACCGGTGCTCATCCGTGCGGCGGTGCGGAGGATTGGTCGGCGGGAGGGGAACCGCTGGGTGATGTGACAGTTTGGGGGGTGAGAGTGTGGTCGCGAGTGAGAGGAAGGAGAGGGGAACGGTGAGGCTAATTATGGCGCTGTTCCCGAAGGGACGCGGCGTCTCCGCCTCCCTTCCCCACGCGTGCAGCCTTCTGGCCGCAACGGGCATGGCCCTAGAGAAACTGCCATTTCGGCGTTCCTCCAGGCCTATCCCAGGGGTGCTTTGAGTACCGGTTAATGCAAGAACGCGGCTCGGCTCAGGCAACTAAACGGACGGAAAATTGCTGGCCCGATGCGAGCCAAGGGAGATGCAGGCAACCAAACGAAGTGCTTGGAGCCATTCTAAACCTCCAAGTAGCACTATTTATTAACCATGGAGGCATGCTATAGAGCATGCCGCCCTAGGCCAGCGGAGTGTTACTCATCAAATTATTTTCGAGGTAAGATTATTTTATATTGAACATCCATTAAAAAGTTATTTATGCTAATATTTACACGCGTTCGTATATGCCAACCTTGATCTCCTCGTAAAGCCTTCGAGGTTGGCGTCGACGTGACCGCGTATCATCTTCTTCCATCCTTCCTCCAGCAAATTATATTGCCACCAAAAGAGATTAAAAAAAGGTGGAGCCGGAACCATGGTGTGACAGCAGCAGCGCTTCGCACCATATCTTCCTTTCCATTACCCTACACCGAGAGTTGACATGTATCGATCACTCCACTCGAAAATTCATTCTGAGCACCAATATGGCCGAATAAACCTCCCGGATGAGATGGTATTAAAGGTTTTTGCACACAATAAAGCTACTCACTCGCATGCTGCTTGGCAGAACATATCATTTTTTTCTCCAAGTTTATAATGCTAAATGTGCATGCCGCACATGTCACCGCCACAACACGAGCTAGCAGCTCAAGTGTTGGGTGTGCCTCCATTCCCTGTGGATAAGAATGCATCGGTCATGTCCGTTGGTCGAGCGGAGCCCCTGTCCATTTTCTGAAACTTTAATGGAACTCGTCCTCGCCTTCTTTAGCGCGAGTAGGACGGGCGTGGACCATGAAGATTTCGCTACAGAGCCTCTCGATTGCCGTCAGCTCATGTTCCTTCCGTGTGTTCAATTTAGCACAATCCGTCCACTTCTTGCTATCAAAGAGACACGCTCATGTTTGGACTGGTTGTCTTCTCTTTAGTAGAAGGAAACGTATTAATATCATGAAGATGTCCATTACATGTAGCATCTGCAACAACGCTGCTAGTATGGATGCACAAGATGAAAGAAAAAAAATCCGCTGTAATATTTTAGTCCTTACAACAGTAACACAAACAACACCAAGACAACACAAAGTCCAAGTTCTCCCTATATGAGGTCTTCAAGAAGAAAGCAATGCACAAGCATCGTCATCACCCGATTATAGATCGTAGGTTTTCACCCAAAAGAAAATCACCGCTCTCAAAACAATACCCAGGCACAATCAGTTAAGGCTAGACTTTCGGTTTTCGCCCTGAAAGGTAGGACATTGAACTTCTCATGTGTTGACGCCCTCACACGCATGTCCTTGCTATGAAGCCCGAAACAGAAAGCAAGTTCACCTTCGACCCAAAGCCTCGAACCATCGGCACCAGTCCTCAAAGCATGTCTTCCATGCCATTCTCCGTCTCCGACTTCACAATGGAACCAAAAAAATACGTTTCCCACGATGACAACATATGGCACATCTTCGCGCCGCTCCTTATGAAACCACGCGGTCAGAACGCACGACCGAATGTCATCTGATCCAGCAATCTCCAGGCATGAGTTGCCCAAGTGAGTTCGTCTTCAGAGCCTTCCGGAACTCGCACTCCGACAAGATCAAGGAGGACAAGCATCCAACAGATCTTCATCTTGTCGCGAGAGAAACCCGAGGACTGACACCTTTATTCTTAGATGACAACGAAGAGCCCCACATGTCGCCATCCGCCGCCTAGTGATAACGAAGCTAGTTAAGACAACCTCCACCACAGTAGGAAACGACAGACGCATCATCGACATATGCAACATGGTGCCCACCATCATAGCACAACCAGCCATCACCCCCAGGGTTGACGAGGTACGTGCAACAGCCACGACCCGCACGACCTAGATTGGGTCCATGTGGCCCAGATCGAGCCAGCATGCTACCTAGATCGGGCTCGCCTGACTGGTCGCCAACAATCGCCACACCACCACACGCCTCGCGCCTCCCCGGCTGCCGCCTGTTGCTCGTCCTTGACCTTGCAACCTGCTGCTCGCCCCACTATGGGCTAGTGCACCTCCACCATGGATGCTCAAGATAATGGTTTTGTGAAATCCTCTACCATGAAAAAATTAATATATACCAAAATGTTTTTTAACATTTGGTAGGCGCCGCCCATCGCCATTCGTTGTCCCCATTGCCACCGCGGATTTCTAACTATTGATTTGTCTCATAGACATGGATAGGACGACGAGATGATCCAACAAATGAGTGTTGACGAAGTAGCCTACGACAACGACGATCACGAGCACTTGGCGATCATTGCTTGCCTTCAAAAAATGCTTGATGAAGCCGAGGAGAAGAAGAGGCCGCGCCGTGGAGGTTCAAGGCCGGGAAGAAAAAAATTTGAAGCCCTGGCAGAGGTTGGAGGGTCATACTATGTTGTAGAACTACAGCTGGGCATGGGCAACACGGCCCGGATGGCCCAGCCCGAACTGGCCCGAAAATCCCGGGTCGAGCTCGGGCCTGAAATCTGAGCCTGAACGTCGGGCAGGGCCAGGCTCAGGCCTTCATTTTGCGTATTTTAGCCTGGTCGGGCTAGGTTCGGGCTTAAATTACAGGCCCGATAGTCGGGGCGGGCCGGGCTCAGGCCAGACTTTTTACCACCAAGCTTTTTTAAGCCCGACCCGGCCCAAACTTTGCCTAGGTGTATGTAGAACGACTACTTTTCAGACAATGCAACACATGCCAACAATTTTCGGCGGCGATATAGGATGAGAAAGGACTTGTTCATGGATATCCTTCATGGCGTGAGAGAGTTCGACCCCTACTTAAGGTTGAAGTACGATGTCGTTGGCGCGGCTGGCTTCTCGTCGAACTAGAAATGCACCGCCGCCATGAGGATGCTTGCATATGGAGCACCTTCCGATGCACAAGACGACTACCTTCGCGCGAGTGAGTCCATTGCCATTGAGTGCATGTACTGATTCTACCGAGCCGTGGTAGGGAAGTTTGACATGTACTATTTGAGAGGGCCAACCGAAGTAGATACTGCTAGGATCATGGCACAGAATGCAGCGAGAGTGATTTCCTGGAATGCTTGAAAGCATCAATTTTATGCATTGGTCATGGAAGAACATAATGACATCAACGTGCTGCAGTGCTCTCCGGTGTTCTCGAAACTTGTGGAAGGTGATGCTCCACCATGCAACTATGAGGTCAATGTCAACCAATACACCAAAGGCTACTATCTAGCCGATGGTATCTATCCAACATGGATGACATTTGACAAGACAGTCCCCGCACCAACGTGTCAGAAGAATTGCCACTTTGCTGAGCACTAGGCGGACGGATGTCGAGTGAGCATTTGGTCTGCTTGAAGCTAAATTTGCTATTGTTTGGCATCCTGCTCTTTCCTGGTCTCAGGACCAACTGTGGGAGCTGATGCAAGCTTGTGTGATCATGCACAGTATGATCATCGGGAATGACCGCGGGACTCGAGCCAGGCATGTTGGTCCCTACGAGTGTTAGGGACGTCTTGCGGAAGTTGATCACCAGATGCCTCCAGAGTTTGCTGATTTCCTCGCCATGTGTACGG
Organism: Lolium rigidum; assembly: GCF_022539505.1. NCBI lineage: Eukaryota > Viridiplantae > Streptophyta > Magnoliopsida > Poales > Poaceae > Lolium > Lolium rigidum. The sequence goes on from NC_061508.1 coordinate 297,658,420, forward strand.
GGATTCATGGCAGCAATGTTCACGCTCAACTACAATATGATCTCGTAGAGTATCTATCTAGGCTCAGGGCGGAGATGCTCTGATGCCTAGGGCTGGCCATTTTGTTTTAGGGCACGAGTGGAAGCCCTGCTGGTCTCAGCCCCAAAACAGATTTGGAGACCTGAACAGGGGCCCCGCAGCGCAGAAGATGCTGAGGCGCGGGAGCAAAAGCATCAGTTGAGCGGGGATGCCAGCCATTTCCCCCAACAAGCGTCCCGTCCCATCCACAAAAGGGAGAATTGGTTATTTACCCAAAACTTCAGCATCCTTGGATCATCTACCCAAAGTTCACTGTACATTGGCAAAATACCCAGTAAGGACTTGAAAGCAAAATAGGAATTATAGCAGGACCCTAACTGGAGCATGTCACGAAACGTTCACTGGGACGACATCCACCTGTTAACAAACTGAAAACCATAATCATGTACCAGAGAGGCAGCGTGCATTCTGTTGTCAATAGTAGCAGCATCTAGGATCTGAAACAAATGATTGGCTAGCTATTTTTTTTGTATACCTTCACTGGACACTCACCAACACGTATACCATGTATACCAATACTAAGAGTGAGACCACGATTCTTGGATTGATTTAAAAGCTGATCGAAACCAGTGCAATAAAGAATATGTGCACCAAATTATCTGACCAAACGAAGGTGTTCACCATGGATTGAATTCATAGGCATATATGTACAGAAAAATCTGTAATATGACAAGTTCAACAACAAAGAAAATAGAGTTGCGAGAAGTGTACATCACAAGCAAATTTAAAATATAGTCAAGTTCACACATCACAAAATGATCGAAGAACAACGAGATTTAATTTATTCTCCTCTTCTTCCTAGGAGTAATCTTCTTGGCAGCCTGTGTCGTTGCTTTTGTCGGAGTCCTTGTTGGATATGTTGTGGACGCTAGCTAGGATCCTCCATCTCCAAAAAGAGCGGATTGGCTTCAAAATGTAGGAAGATGTCACAAATAATGCAAAGGCTACCTAAAAGATGAGTTGGTAATGCAATACATCACCTTCTTGTAACACGTCCAGGGCTTATTAATTGATGGTTATACGTCCTCACAGGTGTCGAAGGACTATGTACATCGCTTGGCTGTAAAATTGGGATAAGATGTCACAAAATGCATGCTTCCATTGGTTGCTCATCCTAGTCCCTCAAACCAAGAAAAAGCGAGCAGATGATCCTCGGCCACGGGAACATTAAATCCAACATCATCATTTTGTTTAATGAGACTTGACCAGTCCACAGTTCCAAAGCCTGTTGTCGATGCATTAGCATCATTGTCTCCAACATTGTCGTTAGTGTCCGACATGCCCTACGCAACACAAAAGATTTCAAAAACAAATTGAACAAATTATTGCATCTCAACTCTATGATATATATGTGTGTCAAAAAAGGTGTGATATTTAAATACTAACTTGTTTTCTATGCTGATAGTTCATATGATCCATTTATATTAATAAAAAACACTGTCCCAAATTAGATCTTTATGTCCATGCAAATGTGCATGCAGCGTGTGGCCTTGCATTTCCACCGGTTTGCTACAGCTAATCACAGGCAAGTATATGTCTTCCATGAGGCTCCAAAGCAAAAGCAATATGAATCAGCTCATCAACTACGTCGGACTGAAGAATACTAATTAATCAAGTGCCAGACTCACCCTACGCTGACCAACGAATTTTCTAAGTCGCTGGTCCGGCAGTACAACTACAATACAAATAGCAGAAGTGTAAGATGGAATCAGAAACATACAGGAGGCGCACGGCGCCGGGACGTATAGGCGGACGGCGACAGCGGCGGCAATCGCGATCGGACGATGCTGATGAAGGTCGGACGGCGTCGGGACGGCTGCGAGGCGTGTCTGGGCGCCGAGGTGATTGGTCAGTCGCCGGAACGGCGCTGACTCGAGGCGCCGTATGCTGAACTGGTGGGTTCCGATCTGATGATCGATCCTATTCTTACGCGTCGTGACGAGCTCCCGTAACCAGCTCCAGTTAGGGTCCTGCTATAATTTCTATTTTGCTTTCAAGTCCTTGATGGATATTTTACCAATGTACAGTGAACTTTGGGTAGATGATCCAAGGATGATGAAGTTTTGGGTAAATAACCAATTCTCCCGGAAAAGCCCAAACCACCCCCAGTTGGCCACCTTGTCCTCTTCCGCTCCGCGCCTGATCCTTCTCCCTTCGCACCAACTTCCAGCTCCCCTCCCCTCTCCCGCCAGATTAACTAACCGCTTCTCCGATTACCACCGGCCGCGCCGCTATAATACCGGCTGCTAGCAGCTAGCCACTGCCTTAATCCCAACGCGACACGCCTCGCGCTGTGTTTGGGCTGTCAGTTAGTAGTCAGCTAGCTAGCTCGCGCGGCCGGCGACCTAGGGTTAGGGTTCGCTCGCGAGCGCATGCGCGTGGGATGATGACGCCGCAGCGGTCGCCGGCGGTGATGGGGGGAGGCGGAGGCGGCGGGGGCGGGACGCCGGCGCTGCACTACCTCAGCGGGCCCTACGGGGACACCACCTACACCAAGGTCTTCGTGGGCGGGCTCGCCTGGGAGACCCGCAGCGAGGGCCTGCGCGCGCACTTCGAGGTCTACGGGGACATCCTCGAGGCCGTCGTCATCACCGACCGCGCCACCGGGAGGTCCAAGGGATACGGATTCGTGAGCACGCTTCTCCTCATCTCTCTGCTCCGCTTGCTATTTCGGGATCACGGGGAGGGTCGGGTCTAGAGTTTGTGATTTGTGTGGGCCGAGTATTTGTCGCGGATCAGGGGTTTGGGGTTCAATTGGGAGGTCCGTGACTTCAAACGGTGGTGAGGACAGTCCAAATTTGGGGGTTCTGCAGAAAAATTGGGAAACTGGTTGCTCTGGATAGAAGCAGGGGAAATAGTTCGACTTTAGCACGGGGATTCATCCCCAAATTTGCTTCTCACGAGGCCTGAGGTTATCCTTGTTAAAAACATATTTCGGCTGCTTGGGAAATTTCTATACCTCCAAAATCGGAGTAAAATTTAGGTATTTCCTCATGAATTGCGGAACTATTTGAAGGGAATGCACTAGCAATTCGGTTTGGGGGGAGGGAATCGGGGGGAAAGTGTCCCGTTGTTTCACGATGTGAATGTGTCTTAATTCTGTGTGGATGCGTGTGCAGGTGACCTTCCGGGACCCGGATTCGGCCAGGATGGCCTGTATGGATCCGTATCCAGTAATCGACGGGCGGCGTGCGAACTGTAATCTCGCCATCCTGGGGCGACCTGGCCCAGCTGTGCCTTTTTGTAAGTCTCTGACCTGTTTTTATATCGTCCTAATTACAACTTTGTGAACTGTCAAATGTATGTAGAGTTCTTTCTCGCGGCTTAACATTTTTCCCATTGGGTTTAATTTTAAAATCAGCGTCTATTGCCAGTGTATCAGGGCTGTCATAACCTATCATTTTCTAGCAATTCTTTTTTTTTTGCGGGGGCATTTTCTAGCAATTCAGAGTTGGTGTTTCCTATTTGTTTTCAACTGCTAACAGTCTGTAACTGCTCGCAGTAGAGGAGAAATAAAAAAAATGGAACTTCACAATACTCATTTAGTTGATGTGTAGTTCCTCGCCCAATTTTCCAACGCCAGAAGGCTAAACTGCTAAAACAATTATGGGTTCAACTATGAAAATAAGTTGGTTCTAAAAATTGGACAAAAGAAAGTAGCTTGAGAGCTACAAGTCATATGCCAGTCGTGTTTGTGGGGGATTGGATGAGTGGTAGAGTTAGTGCATGACTCGAATGAAAGGACGATTAGGTAACAGATAGTGGACTACTCATGAGCTGGTGGGTAGTAGAAAGCGTGGGGCAATCATATTGGTTTTTGGATAAGAAACTGTTCGTCTACAAGTCGGACATCTTTTGCATAGTTTGTAGCCCGATGAAGATGTCAATGGTCACAAAGACAAACAATGTGTTCAAACGTAAACATCTTTTCTGATGGAATGCACAAGATATTTATTATTGATTCAGGTGATGTCCCTCTTACAATAGGAGAGCATAACATTTGTAGTTACCAATAAGTTTTCAAAGATATTCAAAATTAGCTTGAAAAATAATATGGTTGTGCTGAATCAGTATTACTTCACAGAAAAATCAAATAGGCAGACCAGGACACATCCAATAGAATGCCGAATTCTATGTTGAGATGTAGCTCCGTGGTCAATGGACACTTCCAAAATGTATGTGCCAATTAAGACTTCATTCCTGGGCTGTCACTCTTTAAATAGGAGATAACAACATGTGTAGTTGGCAATAAGTTTTTAAAGATATTTAGAATTAGCTTGAAAAATAATGGTCACGCTGAATCAGTATTAGTTCTCTCAAGAAAAAATCAAATATGCAGACTAGGACAAATGCAATATAATGGGCCAATTTATATGTTAAGATGTAGCTCTGTGGTCAATGGACACCCCCAAAATGTATCCGCCAATTAAGTTTTAATCGGTTTATTCTATGTTCATCATTTGGCGGGCAGGACTCTAGTAAAACCATATTGTTACAAAGTGCTTACTGGTTTATGCGTGTGCCTTGTGTATATTCATATTTTTTGATAATTTTCCTCCTTTTTAATGTGGTAATAGCACCTGTAAGGCCGGTCATGCCATACAACGGAGGTGCGGCGGTTCCAGGGAGCATGTATGTTCCAAGCCCAACATATCAGCAACCCCCCTACAACTACTCACAGGCTCTTGTGTATCCTCCTTATGGGTAGGTTAACAAGTTCATTCGATGCATTGTTGGCAGAATCATGCACAGCTAAAGCTGTGATCTGTTAGGTTGTCTGGCACACCGATTAAAGCTGTAGCTAGTCTGGAATTTATACTTTACATGATTGTAGTGTATATAATGTTGTGGTGCTAGAATATCTTCTTATTTCCAAGTGAACAGCCTGGCTGCTGCAAGTAATGATACATCGTTTTTGTCATTGCAGGCCATCAACGTATGGACAAGAATACTTGTACCCACAGGTTGAGAACTCGTCCACAATTTTATATACTTTTTAACTTTTTTGCTTTCGCTAATTTATTATATTTTTAGTTTTGTAGAATGCCTATGGTCCATATGTTGGACAACAGTATGTCCCAGTATATGGTGGTCCCAGAACTGTAGGCCCAGCAGCTTACCCATATGGGCAGTTCGGCCAACCTGTGCCAAGTGATCATTCTTATTCACCTGGCTATGTACCAGGTCACCTTCTTCCACTATCTAATCAGAATGCTGCAAATGTGCGTGCATCAACAGTTCAACAGCAATATCCTCCAGGCAAGAAATCGATTGGTGATGGGTGAATTAAACCTACTATGTCTTGCACAACCCAACATGTTGTATTCGTCGAAGTTTTAATGTGTGCCTCTTGTATGGAAACAGGAGCCCCACGTCCTCAGCAACAGGTCTTGCTCCCTGCTCGTGCGCCACAGTTCCCGCCAAACAACATCTCTGAGCAAATGTCAGGATGACAAAAAAACCGGTGACAAGTTTGAGGTGTGTTTACCTTGTCAGAACTACAGTCCCTGGTTGGTTGTCAGACTTAAAATATAGCTTTCCATGTTGCAGGGTATCCTCTCTACTCTGCAGCAGGACTAAGAGCAGCAGTACTGCTAATTGGGCGGCATGCTTCTTTTCTTGCAAACTGTCTTCTTTTGCATTTTTAAAGGTTGGTCACGACATTGATCTTAATGTGCTAGTCCTTTTATCGTAAGGGCTGCGTGGGCTGAATTATATTGTTTCTTAACTCTTATTTCAGGTTATCCTTGATCCATGGTTACCCGCAATGTTATAATGTGAATGTTAAACCGCTCCATTGGATGGGGCGGGAAGCAAGTGAGAGCTGGAGACTGAAGCCACTCTTGCTCTGCTTCTGTCAGTGTCTTCTGTCTTGTACATTCTCCATCCCCTGCCAGGAATTCTGATAGCTGGTGGTCTGTGCATGGACCAAACTTGACGTTGGAAAAGGAGTCCGGACGTCCAACCTGTGTATAGTAGTAGTAGCTCATGTAGGGTTTTAAGTCGTAGAACAGCTCAATTCTTTCTAAGTGTTGCATCTGGTTCATGCTGTGTATACCCATTCTCAGTCTTCTTCGTAGCATATCTGCATGTGTTGTACAGGTCTTTCGGTGTCATAGTCATAGTGTCTTCGGTTGGCTCTGTAAATTATTATTTCTAAACTCAACTGTATATCAGTTGCATGCAGCGTGTAAGTAAATAAGGCCAATTCTACCCTGTAAAATAATATGATTTGTTGCAAGTTGCAACACATGGAAGAATGGTGATCGTCTACATGTTGTACATGTTGAGAGCATAAATGAAAAAAATACATGAAATGGTGCTAGAATACCAATTGTATCCGGGTAGAGAGAATACAATTCAGATAATAGCATCGTTTTATGGAGGATTCAAGAGATATTGTTGCATGGTAAGCTGTGATTTCAGATAGAAGGGTTTATCAATGATTCAAATCCAAAGATTGGTCGTACTTTGACAACCTTCACATCTTACAGCTGGGCATTTTTTAGGCTGTGAATTTAACCGGCGTCCATGTTCTTAAGAATTTATCCAAGGTCATGTCAAAAAAAAAAAAATCAAAGGTCGTCATAGCTCATCTGCCTAAACAACAGCTAGTATTTTCATCCATTTACATGACCAAACAACAACTATTTCCTGTACTATTGTCGTCCATTTATATATGGACAAAAAAGAATTACAAACACAACCTACCATGGATAAAATCGTATTTTGTGGGGGAAATAGGATATTACAAAACAATCGTAGCTTCAAATGGATTTCTCTAGTAGCACAGCCAATGCCATGGGACAACATTACTATGTACAGTTTGCCCTAAGTTTAAGGGAAATGCTATTGATGGAATGGGAGCACGAAATCCTTCCGCATCACAAGGACATGAATTAATTACCTCAGCACATACCACGCTCACAAAAGTGCCAAGTCATATCCAGCCGATGCAACTCATTGTTTGAAGTGAATGTAGGCAAAAAGGATACTTTTCTTTCTGCCGGATATCTGGACAGGTAATATGGCACTGCAATAAGTTAAGGCATACAATGATTAGTTCTCAGCTGAATAACATATGTATACCACATCATGGAAGTTGGTCGGAACTAGTGAGAATTTTCACCTTGAACTCTAGGATCCTGAAGGAAAGGCCTCAACCAGGATACCCAAATGTATGTATGGTCCACTGTAGGTTATTGGACTAGTCGTCAAAATGGAGTCAAACAATTGTACACCATGCTGAATGAAAGTGTGCAATTAAACTTGTATCATGGGACCTATTGATGATCTGAAGATTGTGTACAGCGCGTGTTGAACATCTCCAGAGCTATGCTCACAGCGAATCAGATCAACCAACACAGGGAAAAAGCGAGGCAGTACTCTCCTAAACGATTTCTTCTCTAGGTTAGACAGTAACTGCATCACTTGAAGAACCAACGGAGTCCTAGCAGCCAGTTCCTCTTTCTTGGCAGGGCCCAGTGGCACTACGCGATGCAAAGCTGGATCACTGTCAGAAGCTTCATCAGATTGTCCATGCCCTGCACACTTTAGATATGTCCGCAGTATTTGCTCACAAGCATCAAGTATTCTTGACTCTATCTTCATGTCTTCCGATAAGAATGGATACCCATGGAGCAGAGATTGGAGAAGCTTGAGGTAGCTCTGGTATGTCTCATTCTCAAAATGGACAACTGCTGGCTCAGATGCCTCCAAAAGGGAACATGCCTTATGGAATTTCATCTGTAATAAGGAATCGGAGCTCACTTCACTTGCATGTGTTGCAATCGCTGATATCATCTCCAAAAGAATGCTAATGTGCTCCGCATGAAGATATTTTCCCTGCTCCTCATACAATTTAATAATGCCCTGTGTAAAAGGAAAAAACTGAGTATGATGTGGGAAGACTGGATGAAAAGACTGTCTTGTCTAGATCACTTCGGCACGAGATTTTAGCTATTATATCCAGCAAAGGAAGATGTTTAATAAGCCTTTAGAGATTACTTTGACAAGAAAACTGGCATCGATACCTCGATGTAGAAGAAAACTGCCCTTTCATATCTCTATCAATTTCCTCTGTTGTCCTAACAACTCACCCCCTCTGCTCTTTCAAAAGTTGGTGCCTTAATTGTAGACAAACCCACTAGGCCTAGCCACAAAACACTACTCCGTATCAGATTCCAAGGCACACGTGTAAGAAGTGGGTCAGGATCATTCAAGCTGTGTAAAAGATGCTCATAGTTCTATATATTTTTGCACTTTTATCATTCACGTAAGATCTCTGAGCTAAACTTAAAGCACGTACAAGTATGAGTGTCTTAGCAAGATTATGTACATGAGAACCGAGTCTCGCCACTTGATTAGATGCGTGACTGAACATGATGAAATTAACAGCAAATAAGTTGCCAGTCCTTGTAGTCCTAGGAAAGATAATGTGCATGATGTAATTAACAAAAAATAAGTACCTGAACAACTAAGAGTTGTAGGGCCATATGATTCTTCAGTTTGACAATAGCGTAAGAAGTTGTCTCCATATTAGCTTCCTCTTCATCATTACTATAATTTTCATGATCTGAATACTGATCGGTTTCTGAATAAGATTCTGTTTTATCTGGAATGTCAATGTCTTGCATCATCCTTACAATTTTAGAGAATACAACAAAGGTATGTGACGACGATTCTTTGAAGCACAGAAGAATATCTTTCCATTCCTCCTTTGACAGTTTACTACCAACTCCCTCTGCTAAACGCATCCAAGCAGATACACCAATGGTAGCAGAATGTTTATATGGACTTCTGATAAAATACGTGACAACAGATGCAATTCTAGCAAGTTCTGGCCGCGTCACATCAAAGAAATTGACAAATACAACCACTAAAGATTTCACCGCCAATGTTTGCGTTTCAAGTGTTGAAAACTCATCCTCGGTACCATTTGATGTTAAGGTCCGATCACTGACCCTAGACATTTGACTGCTAAATAGAGGATAAATGACAGATTCAAATATATTAGTCCAAAAGGACTGCGAGAAGAGGTGTCCATGATCCTTCAAAATGTCAAAAAGCACGCCTACAGCACTTTTCCCAATAGTAAGCCTCGGATCAGTTGTCAATCTGGCTAAACCTGAAAAGGCAAGGGAAACCCAAAGGAAAAAAACATTAATATGACTATTGATCGATCTAAAAAAAACGTTTGTGCCTTCATATTTTCATCTAACAAGGTTCACACTGCGTGATAAAAGTAACTAGCCTTTTGCACATAAGAAATTAATGCTGTACCTGCAAGGAGAGGAACCCAGAAGGAAACAGAATCATTTTTGTTCGGAGTGGCATTTCCATCTAACATGTCGGTACTAGGCCTATCCTGACAAACAAACCCTTCTTCGGCAAGTTTAACAGCACAGAATCGGAGAAATGCAATAGCATTGAGACTGGCCTCGCTATTGAACTGGCTACTTGTAAATGCAATAAGACAGTGGACACAATCAGTAAATGTTGTGGCATCTGTCTCAGTTATGTATCGAAAGTAGTCACGGACAATTCTTTCCATAGTCCCAAATGCCACTAGGACAGTACTTTTCGTACCATCAGCTGCAGCAGCAGTAAAAACCTGTACATTGACAAAAAAAAAAACAATGAATGACATAAGATTGTCAGGTTAACTTCATACCTTTCCTGGACAAGCCACGGTACCTCAAGATGAGAACTTATCCAAGGCATTCTGAGTGAACTAACAATTAACCAAATGTAGCAATACATACCGTAAAAACACCCTTCCAGCCAGATTTTATGTTGTTCACCCGACTTAGAACCATCTGTGAGACACACCGAACAATCAGCTCTCGTACTTCTGGAACATCACTCTTCTCCATAACAACCACAAAGGGTTTAAGGAACTCATTTTGAAAGTTGTAATTTGCCAGTTCTTCTCTTTCCAAAAACTTCATTGACAGCTGCCTCAGAGAGTCCATTACAAATATTGCAACAGAAAGATTTTCTAGTAATCCGACAGAAACGAAAAATTCTGACAGAACTTTCCAAATTCGAGACCACACCAAGCGTATGCGGTTTATATTGTAATGCCTGTACAAACAAAATCGAGAATTAGAGTATCTAAGAAGTACTGAGTCACGGCTGCTGCATGGTACTTAAATGGTTAGTTTTGTGAGTGGGTCTTAAGATTTTCTTACGCAATCTCTACTATTTTTGTAAGGCAGAAGATACGAGGATCTGACGGAGACTGCAACTCAGTCATTGAGACCTTGCAAAGAGCTTTCACAAAAGCAACAATGGCGTCACTGTTTAACCTCTGACTGTGGGCAAATATGTGATTTAACTCAACAATGCCTATCTGATCCAACAAATGTATGTTTGATATGAAATTATTGATCTGTTCAGGAGAAACCATATCTGAGGCACTGGTTTTTGCCACAGTGCTGTCATAAGAACCCCCTCTAACAGCAGCCATCATGGCAGGATTCTGAAGAGCATTGGCTCTCTTCGGAGGTACAACAGAAGCAGATATCTGGTTTTTTCCTTCTGACTCAACGATAGGTACTGTAAGAAATGAAGCATCAGTAGGCACCCCTTCTCCAAGCAAATGTAAATGTTCAAACCGTGATAAACATGTTAATACGTGCTCCCAAGCTTCCTGCAAATAATTTCCATCTTCGATTGCGATGGAAATTATAGCCTGTTTAGAAGAAGAAAAAAAAAGTAAATATATCACTGAGCAACTTTGAAACAGTCTGAATATGCCTAGCTGCTTACTTAACGAACAAGACTGGTTTGTATCTCCAATATTGAATATACCCTCACAAAAAGGATTATTCAACACAAGTAGGTACAGGTTGGCATAGTTAGTGGGGATTTTTTTTCGAAAAATAGCATCATAAATAATCTGCAAAATCATCTTTTGGATGGTTTAAATTCCAATCTGCTCAAGTCAGCAGTTCTACCATATTCCCTAGAAGTTTCAATTGCACAAGACCTGCAGCAGCACTATTTGTACTTGATCAGTGGATGGTTGCAATTATGACCCTTGTACAACGTGTCTAAAGTTTGTATGTTTCGTTTTTTCAAGGAGAGCACTGAAACACCAAAAGGGTAAAAACACCAGATGTTTTCATCACAGTGTTGTCATAAGATATGGAATTTCTGAATTTGCACAACCCGATGCAACCATTTTGCAGGAGACGTGGCGAAAGTAGGCCTTTGCTGGTAATAAACTAAAATATAAGTTCCAAAGATCCAGGAATCTAATATGCACAGTTTCGTAAAACTGATATAGAAAAACATTTAATAAATTCCACGAAAGAAATACAGTTTCAGTGCCTCCTACCTTAACAGCATCAACGTTTTTCTGTTTCATGTCTGCAGCGGAATGGAGGGATGTGAATTTGGCTATGGATGTCAAAAAAGCATCTCTTTGTGTCTGCAGGCACATGACAGAGGTGACATGCACCGCAGATCTCAATCCATTTAAACACTGAGATGTAGCAGCCTTATCATTACTTTGGTCTAGAGTCACTGTGAATGCAGCCATCAAAGGAGCCCAACAGGCCTCCATCATGAACCTTAAAATTGTTGCATCAGCAACAACATAAAACACGGACCTGCATCATGCACAAGCCGCTTAAGTTCATAAAGTCTCATTCAATATATAAGTATCGTAACAAAGAGAAAAGATGCTGATCTTACTCTGATTTCCCGTGTTTTGCTTTAAATTTGTCCTGTATGTGCTTAATGAGCAAGTCATTTGCCCCGTGTGCCTTGTCTTCTGTCTGTCCCCAGTTGACAAAGTTGATGATGTTATCTAAGCCTAGAAGCTTACTCATGCTGTTGGTTTGCTTGGTTTGTGCGGCCGAAGAATCAGCAGTCATTTTGATCTCATTGCTGACAATTTGGTCGTACAATGTACTTAAGTAAGCTTCAGGCAAATCCTTCCCATCATCAATTCCCCGATTATTGCGCATAAAATCAGCCTTAGACATCTGCACAACAAAGTCTCCATAATTAAGTGAGGCCACTCCCAGATGATAACACTGGCAGATCTTAATTGACTTACCTTATCCTTCACCATGACACTGTGAGCATCAGTGTTTAGCAAGATCACGGAATAAGCAAGAATATAAGCGGTATCTGCACTGGTAAAAACATTTGGGTTGCATTTACAGTAGCGTTCAGCAAATTTTTCCATGATTCTGTCAATTTTTTGTGCTTCCCCTGGTAACCTGAAACCTTGCAAGAAGAATCTAATTGCCTCACCAAAATCCATCCCATCAAAGTTTAGTGCATCCACATAAGCATGCATCACTTTGAGGGGAAACTCGTCTCTTTCACCCAAATAGTCTCCAACCATTGTTGCATTTAGGCCAGCAGTGCTTATCAAAAAAGAAGCCACATCTTCCGGCAACTGGCCTATCTTCTTGCTTCGAATGAGAAAGTCAATACCTTTGGACGGTTTTCTGTTAAACAGGGCAATTCCTTTCTGTGAAACAATGGATAGACCTATCAGCATTTCTTTAACAGAAACAATGTCTACCTAGAACATAAATGATTTAAAGTAGGCAATCATTTACACCTGAAGTTCTATTTTATAAGCACGCCGTTGCTCGAGTGTGGAAGAATCAGACATATCAGAGCTACTAGACTCAGATTGCATGTCATGATCCATTCCTGTCACTTCTTCTCCATTTTGGCTGTTATGATTGTCCACTGAACTTAGTACTTCAGAACTTTCACCAATTCTCAGTTGCTGGTCCATCCATGAACCCATTGACTTAATAACAGTGGCAAGGCACTTCACAGATTCAATCCGAAAAGTTTGGTCTTGTGCCACAGTCAGTGTCGTTGTTGATCCATCAGGGACACCCAAAGCTGTTTTTAGAAGTCCATTGACAATCCTGTGAAGAACGATTTTAAAATTAGAAAGAATGCCATATTTTTGTCACTAGATGTTGCACATGTAGAACTGTGCCCTTTGTACAGACTATTTTGGTATATTTGATACAGAATACCAATGAATCTTAAGAACAGTCAGTGAAGAATAAAACTAGCATACCTTTCAAAAATGTTTGGTGCATCAACATCACAATCATAGTTCACAAAGATATCGATAGTAACCTGAGGTTCTTTACAGATCTTCTCCAGAAAGTTCAGAACTGTCATTTTTTGCAAGACACTAGGCTGAAGGACATTTTCAAGAACTCTCAGAACAAGCATAGGAAAAAATATTCCAATTTCCTCTTTCAAAGCAGATCTAAACCTTAACAAAAGACCCATAAAAATGGAGCACAAAAGCTGGTAAACGCTCATAGCTGACATGGCACTGTTCTTCAATAAGGATAGACAAAGGTACTGCTTAATTGCTTCAACATACCTGCACCAGCAGAGCAAAAAAATATGATATTAGTGGGATGTTCTTATCTGTTGAACTACATACTCAATTAACGTTCCTACATGAAATGATCAGATTAGTTAACCAGCTTCAAGTGTGGACTTCTTTTAGAATGATTAGATGAAATATTTCCGTATGAATAAAGACTAACTTAGATTATTATTGTTAGTGCCCACTGCCAAAGTGGCATCGCCAAACTTAAGCACTGTCTCTACATCGACTGTTACACGCATAGGCTATGTAGCTATTATATTCACTTCTCAGTTCTCACCAACCTGCTTGGTGCCCTTAATGATGTTCTTTGTTCATGCATTATTTGCTGGAAGAACCACAGCGCATTGAATTAAATATAACTCCAATACAGGCAGGCATCAGCTAATAAAGTGATAAGTAACTAGTAGTACATCATTTTGAAATTCTAGCTGGATAAACTGGTTCATTATCCATCATTAGTATATTTTCTTTTTTCGAGTAACCGGCAGAAGCACTGCCTTTCGGTACTATCATGAATAGACATTCTAGTTACAAAAGAAAATAAATCTAGTATCATTAGTTCTAACATTTAATATGATCACAAATTCCTCCATGACATATAGCTACAAATATATGATCCTAAGTCCCTAAGACAGCCAAATCCAGAAGCAAAAACTCATTTGTCAGACAAATCCTCATGTGACCAACTTATGGCAGTTAGGGGTGTCCAAACTTATCCCCGTGGGCTCTTGATGTTGGCGGCAGGTGTAGTTGTCTACATTTTCCATGTTAACATCCCTCCCCTACCATTTTTGGCACATCAAGACTCACTGGGATGATAATTTCGAACAAATAGGGAATGCACTGAATTCATGTGAAGTAGTATATAATCAGAACTCAGAAGAAGCATATAGAGGTACACGTGTACATACTTGTCGCTGGTCTTCCAGAACGGCCCTGCGTTGTCAATGACCATCCGAAGTAGCTCCAGCGACAACACCTTGCCCCGGAGAAGTACAGGCTCGTCCGGGTTATCGGGCGTGGCGAACTTCATGGACAGTTTGCAGAGGTTTTTGAACAAGGCGAGCCCATCCTCCCTGATCCTGCTCATCCCCTCGTCCTCCCCCTCGGCCGGCCCAGACGCCGCCTCCGAGGGAGCCTCCTCGGGCACGTCGCTGCCCTCCATGGCCTCGTTAATGAACGCCTGCGCGGCCTGCACGACGCTGGAGTCGTTGAGGCTGCGGTCGGAGAGGTCCATCATGTCGGCAGCCGAAACAGTGCGCACGCGCACGTCCATGGCATCCGCCTCGACGCGCGCGAAGGCGAGGAGCAGCACCTGCGCGAGCGCGAGCTTGGCGCAGAGCTGGGTCCCGCCGCTGGCGCTGCCGAGGTAGAGGTTGTAGCAGGCCCTGAGGAGCTGGCCGAGGCAGTCCCCGCGGACGGGGGCCGCGGGGCAGCGCGCGAAGGCGAGGAGCGCGCGCAGGGCGGCGAGCTCGAGGGCCTCGTCGCCGAGGCCCGCGCAGGCGAGGGACGCGGCGAAGAGGGCGGAGAGCGGGGACGGGGAGGCGGGGGTGACGTCGCCGTGGAGGAGGCGGAGGGAGAGGAGGGTGGTGACGCAGTCGAGCGCGGGGGAGGCCACTTTTGGGGAGCTCGGATCGAGCGCGAGGAGCAGCGCCTGGAGCGCCGCCGAGGCGACCGGGGCGGGGAGGGTGGGGATGGGGGAGGGGGTGGGGGTGGGGGTGGAGGTGGTGGTGGGGGTGGAGGAGAGGAGGTCGATGGCGGACTTGGCGGCGGAGACGAGCGCGGAGTGCTTGCGCCAGGAGGAGTGCTTGATGACCTTGTCGAGGGCGCGGCCGAGCACGCGCGCGGCCGGGGAGGCGCCGCCGAGGGGATCGGCGTCGGCGTCGCCCGCGGAGGACGACATTAGGGTGGGTGGTGCGGTCCGGCTATGTGGATGCGGCGGCGGCGGCAGAGCTCATCGGCGGTGGGTGGGAGATCTGGGAGTTGGCGGTGGAGCTCGAGTCTGACGCTTGCTGCTGCCTTGCTGGTAGCTGTGGAAGGAGCGGGGAAGCCAAAGGGAAAGGAAATTGCAACGACAGATCGCACACGGGACGGGAGCAGTAAACTTGAAGTCATCTTTGGTCCCTGTGGCAGTTCTAGAAGACTAGAACGAACCTAGGGGGCCACCTGAATCTGTGAATTGCCTCTGCTCCGATGCGGCCACGTCATAGGCCAATGTTTTGTACTCTCTCCGTATTTCTATAATTTTTGTCACGACAAGAATTATGGAACAACAGAAGTATAAAATGTACTACGTCTGTTCATAAATAGATGCTAAAAGTTTATCTAAATTTGAATGTATCTAACCACAATTTAGTGTATAGATACATCCGAATTTAGACAAATCTTTGGCATCTATTTATAGACGGAGGGAGTACCTCTCAGCAAATATAGTCATGCGAGTGAACCTTTGATTTCATTATGAATTAAATCGGGACCTAAAGCTAACTTAATTTGAAAAGAAAAAAAGAACAAACATAGTCATGCGAGTGGCGTTTGATTTGTGATCTCACGGACCTCAAAATATCACCGGAGGCGATGAAGGCGACTCTTCATGCATATTTCCTCCGTCCAAAAATAATTGTCTTAATTTTTTTAGATATGGATGTATCTATAGTTAAAATATATCTAGATATATCTATATCGAAAAAATGAGACACTTACTTTAGGACAGAGGTAGTAGGGCATGAGTGTCACGTCCCACGGGTGGATATGAGCAAATCATCACCAAAAGATACAGGACACAATCCAGGGAAGGGAATTAAGGATGGGAAGAGCACATAATCCAGGGTAGAGGAGCAAAAGAGATACACTCGTACGGACACGAGGGGGGGACGGAGACGAGATGAGGAAGAAGACCAATCTGGTTCTAGTCTATTCGATCCTTCTCGTTTGACCAACGATGTCTCTTTATCACCTCCTCTCCACAGCTTGGTCGGTTGGGCCGAGCCCGTGTGAGCAGTCCATTTGACTGCGGCCCAGAGGTATGTGGGGTGTTACAATGAGCAATGGAGGCAGTTGTCCAACTAGGCTTGGATAAAACTTTTGACATATGCATGCTAGGTTATGGTCCCATTAATATGTCTTTGTCTCAAAAGCTGATTTGGTTTTTCTCTTTCTCTCTCACATTTTCACTTAATTTTCACTTTATGGCTGAAGAAGCAGCCTCCTGATGAAGAGGTTGCCTCTTTGCCCGAACCTAATTTGGACCACCCGAACCAAGATAAAACTGTGAGGCAACACCCGGGCTATGCATTGGCCATGCCCGTAAAACTAAAAGTTTCTCTGTCTGCGCATTGTTTATACTTTTTCGATTTGAACATCTACAGACTACAGGTGTTTATGCCATCGTTGCTAAATTTGACATGTAGGGAATCATTTAACGTGTACTATCTTCGTTCCATAATATGAACCTTTTTAGCAAACTATTTTAGTTTGCTAAAATGAATTATATTACAAAATAGGGTGATGTTTACAAATTAATAGTCGAAAAAACTAACCCCTACTCGCCATTGGGAATGCAAGATTTCTGATGTTTCATAAAAAAGTAATGGTGTGGTCTTAAAACTCATTGTCAACAGTGCAGTTAACTGTCAGCCGCTAGAAAAGCCACCAGAAGTGATTTCCCACTAGCAATTGGCAAAGCCATCCTTCTTTCATCTCCAAACCGCTAGATCTGGCTACACTACCCCTCCGCTCATGAATGACATGGCCCATCGACGATGATCTAGATGCCTACTATCCTCCCTCCTTGGTTCGCCGCTTGCACCCTCCCACCCCCACCCATCCCACCCACGCACCCCGCGGCTATTCCACTAGGCCGAAGTTTGTAAATTTCTTCAAATTATTGTGTTTCAAACAAACATGGTCTTAATTTGTGATCCCCAAGGACCACCAAGTATGCCGACATGTGATGAAGACAGACTATTTACGTGGCAGCAAACACAACAATCATCTTTCATTCAACACATGATTTATACTCTCTCCTTCTGGGAATACAAGGCCACTTTATTCTTTGAGGCAAATTTTGATTAATAATTTAGTCAACTAAATATAAGTTACATGCCATCTAAAAGTATATGATTGGACGCATGTTTCAAATAACTTTCCAATATATGGATGACTTATAACTCACACTATTTGATTGACTTAATTATTAGTCAAAGTTTGACACGGAAAAGGTAGTGGCCGTGTATTCAGGAACGGAGGGAGATATTTTTTTTCATTTGGGCATCTACAAGGGTTTTATGTCATTGTTGGTAATTTCAACATGTAGGATTCGAGAAGAGAAAAAGGCTGACCCGCGGAAGACATATACTCCCTCATTCTCAAAATAAATTTTGGTCAAAGTCAAACCTTTCAAAGTTTGATCAACTATATAGATAAAATGTATCAACATCAATAATACCAAATGTAAATAATATAAAATATATTTGATGATGATTCTAACAATATTAATTTAAGATTATAAATGTTGACAATTAGACTTTGAAATGTGACTTCGATAAAATCTATAGGTATCTTAATTTGGAAAGGAGGAAGTACTACATGAAACTTTGCTATTCAAACAATAGTATTCAATGGATAAGGCGCACACGCATTTCAAGATGAGTTTTGACCAAACAAATTGAGCAACAAAATCTTGATTATATTATACATAACTGATATCCTTAGATTCATACTACTAATGATGCTAGTTTTAAACCAGCAATCTTTATGTATTCATAGTAATTTTTAGTTAAAGAAAAAACACGTAAAACAAAAACGTCTTATTCATTTTACTAGTTGAATGCCCGTGCTTCGCCACGGCTCAAAAAACTTAACTATTTGGTAGAACAAAATTTATCGCATGAAATTTTAGTTCAAGAATTATGTCCTATTAAAGCTATGTTGTACAACCTCAATAGTTCCTTTTTTTCTCACGTTCTGTAAAATGTTTACAAATCAATAAAAAAATGTTTATTAAAGGAATACAGTAGGAAAGAAATTTTGATTCACAATGCTACCTTATTTGATATGGTATCCATACATGGTACAAAACAAGTATCGGACTTGTTTCTTCATTCAGCCACCGATCTACAGTGGCACGTCTTAGAATCAATTTACTCCCTCTCTCGGTCCCACCTATATGAAAAGGCTAATAAACCCGTCTTAATTTATCATACATGGTAACTAAAACCACAAACAATGAGTCTATAATAAATTCCCCACAAATTTTGCTGCATCACAACCTTTTAAATTATATCTTTTTCTTCCATGTAGGTATCTTCCTCCTCTCGGATGTCCATCTATTCTCTTATCGGCTATAGAGCCAATGTTTTTTTACTTCCAACCAGCAACATCGTATATTGCATCATTTTTTCATCGTATACGTACATTTTCCTAATCACTGAATCTCCGCGATTGAAGCCCCTACCGGTGAACTCACCAGGTAGCCCCACAACACTCTACCTTTTGCATGTTGTTGTTATTGTTCTCCGCTATGTTGCCATCCTCCTTGGCATCTCTTTTCCATGTACCTTCTCCTACCTTGGAGAATTAATGTTTGAATATTTGATACTCTTTTTTCTTCTCTCCACTCTACATCCACATTTGTCCCTATGATGATGCTTGACTCCTTGCATTATTTCACTCCAACTTTGTCCGAGCGATGACGCTCAACACTTAAAAGTAACATTCGTTGCGATGGAATATTAATAAATATTTACACTTATTTTTCACTATAAAACACACATGTGAAAGTGCATGAACCTTGTGATTATGTTACAAACCCTGACATCTATTTTCCATTTACCTTCTCTAGAGGCAACTTGCAGCAGTTCATATTCCCTCTTATGTCATATTCGGTTAATCCCATCCAAGGGGGTTTCAAATTTTGACATGCATGGACTTATTCCCCCTCAATCTGATTCAGTAGCCACCAAACCGATGGATGGAGCCATATTTCACGTCTTGCTTTAATGAACCGAAAGGTCCATGTAGAAAGTCAGCCCCACTGAATTCAACAAGCTTATAAGCACTTCAGACAAACACTCTCGTGGTTTCTGATTATCCGATAAATATTAATATATTCTTGGTGATATTGGTCACCCATATATCTCTTGCTAACACACAAGCACACACGGTGCAACCTCTCTAGTCTTATTCCATTCAAGAACTATCATCCTTTCTTACAGACCTATCAAGCAACTTTTGACTATTTCTGTAACTCGATGTGGCACACGACCCATGTCTTTCGTTCATTGGCTGAAGCTCTTACATAGGAACTATACCTTACTGACTTTTTGGTTCCGCTCTTCTCCTAGTGTTGCTCCCTTGTTGCATGTAGTTGCCCCTAATTTCTCCTCAGACAACATCAAGCATCAGAAACAAATATTTCTTTCAAAGACACTTCATAAAGCCTAGCTGTCAAGTAAGATAGGTCTGTTCATATTTAGAAGTAAATTACCTCTATGGTAAAATACTTAGTGTCCTAGTGCGCCAGTAAGAATATTTAATTGTTCCTGAAAATACATGCAATAGATTCTATGCAAAGAAAATAGTCAAAAGTCAATATCTCATAAAATTTCGAAACAGAAAAGACACACTACTAATAACATACAAATTAAGAATATCGTACAAGTTGTTCTGTTTTTCTGGGGTAGTTGACAAATTTGATAGCCTAATTTGAGCAAACCCTTTCAGGTACATTAGACCCTTGTAGATAAAAATGATATATCCATCTAGATAAATTCCGACAGCAGTGAAAAATAAAACATTCATCTCGCAATATAATTTTCGAAACAAAAAAGAAAAATTATATAGCTAGATTGACCACTGTGCGTAGCTACGGACATAGAGCAAATTTTCAATTCCTTGTATTTTGATTTACACTTCTGATAAATTCACTACATCGATCTAGTCGATCTAGTAAGTGGTATGTGTCATGCATAAGTTCACTATATCCATCTAGACAATCTACCAAGCTCGCTAGCTTTTCTGTGTGTGAGTGCTAGCTACATCAAT